>NC_088921.1:32147500-32205000 GCF_038396675.1 Hydra vulgaris
ATAAAATTATTGCCTATATTTTGTGACAATCAATTTGATGCAATGCTTTGCAATCTAATTAGGTGCTGTAATTAATCTAAAAGTCATCTTTTAGTTTTAATAATACTGTAAAAATGCAAAAATTTTGTTCACTGTCATTTCAGTAAGATGTGCTGATAAAGTAAATTTCAATTGCATTTTTTTTTCTCGGATGTAATTTGTTAATTTCAGTTTTTACATTTTTGGAATCAGGAATGTATGTACTTTCATCCTTCCAAAGGGTTTTTTCGGGAAAGGCGGGTTGAATTTTTTTTTTAATTTTGTAACGGTGGTATATGTACATAAATAACGTGTTTATAAACTAAATAAAAATTGAATAGGTTTGAAAAAATGCGCAGTTTTTATAGCCAAAATAAGTTTGTTGTCTTTGTAAGGTCATTATTATATAGTTTGATTTTAATAGGCATCAAATGACTGTTGATAGGCAGTATTTTATATGATTTGATATTGGCCGAGGGATCTAGAGCTTTGGTTTTGGCCTAGTGTCTTAGTATAATAATAGTTCTATTCTCTTCCATTTTTGCTAGCTAAAAAATCTGTGAAAAAAAAGAAACCTCTATAAAAACGAGTCATAAATAACATAACATACATTCGAAAACAGAGAAGCTGACAAAAGGTACTGAAAAACAGAAATCATTAATTACATTTATATTATTTACTAAACAAACTTTAGCAGTGTCTAACGTCTTGTTGACAACAAAAATAATGATTTGTTCTTTTATATTCTTTATATTTTATATTCTTTTCTCTATATTCAAACTTTCTGTTAGGTTTTAAAGTTTGTTTCTTTGATTATTTTCTTTTAAAACATTTTCTCTTTTTCTTCTTAATTTTACTTATTTTTTATTATTTTTCTCATTGATTAAATTTTTATTATTTGCTATTTTTTCGTTGATTAAGAGAGACAGTTATTACATTATCAATCAGCTTTCTTTTTTCTTCTTCTTTATCTTCTTTTCTTCAAATGCTCCTTATTAAAAAACATTGTTTCATTTCACACAATTTTATTTGACAAAATCTCCCCACTTTATATATCTGCTTACATCTTTATTTAAAAATATTAAATAAAATGATATATATATATGAATATGTTGAAATTAAGCAAATTCGCAGGCTAAAATCAAGCAAACTAAAAGCAACATCAAATAACTCTAACATTATCCAAGTATCTCTCTCAAATAAAATAGAGAAAGAGTTAGTTCTAAACACCTGCAGACATCATACCATTAAGCAATATGAGAAAGTTTTTGTTCACGAAGATAGAACTCCTGCTGAGCAGGCTGATTTTATTGCCAAGCGATTACAAATAGTCAAACGGAATGAAGAACTTAAAGCTGCAGGGCTGCTAGATCAGCCATTTTGGAATGTCATCCATCACCACACTAGTAAAATTGTCTGCATTGACATTATTGAATCAACCAGAAAAAAAACAGTATGTTTTTAAATCAGCAACAATCGCGCTCAATAACGAACAAAGTAACATCAATAGTAGCAATAATGAAGGAAACAAAACATCAGCTACCAGCACAATTTCATCTACCACACCTAACAACTTCGAAACCTGAGATACACCAGAAAAGTAATAATAAACAAATCCGCCCATCAAGATTGAAGTTAAAGTCAAAACCCAACCTCTTACAGTTATCTTCACAATCATCAACTTCGTCTTCATTAATATCAGGACAATTATGTTTCTGGGCAAACAACCCATCTTCATTAAACAATTTAAAAAATGGAGAGCCTAAAGCTAGAATTACATCTAAGACAATGCATGAAAGACTTCATATAATGTTTTTTGCAGAAACATGGTATAATACATCTGACACAGTTGTAAAAGGATATGAACTGCACTGAGCAGACAGAGAGCAGAGGAGGAGACGTTGCAATATACACAAGAAGTGATATAATTACAACAGAAGTTAGAAATAAGTAACTTAATTCTAAAGCTATTGAGCAAGTATGTTGTATAATCAAATTTGATGGCAAATCATTGGCCTGTTTGGCCGCTGTAATCAATTACAGCGGCCAAACAGGCCATGTTAACTTATAACTGCTCCTCTATGTTATTAAAAGGTGATTTTAATTTTGGCCACACATGGTATGAGTTTATTGAAATAAGTGGTAAAGTGGCAACCGTTGGGCATGTGATTGATGAATGCCCCAGAGATTTGAGATTCCAATCTTGTTTAGAAGATAATAGCTTAACACAGCTAATAACATTTCCAACTTACCGTCATTCGAATCTTGTTGAACTGTCATCAACACTTTACCTAATTATTAGTGATGATCCAGATAGGTTCATAAAAGTCTCAGAAGATGACCCACATGGATTTACAAAAACAGGTCAATCACACTGTGTTATTGCTGGTATATTGGCTGTTCATTTAAAAGAAACAGCACCAAAACTCTCACATCCTCGTCGAGCAGACTATGATGCAATATCAACCAAATTAGCTTCAAACAACTGGCATGCCATGTTCGTAGGTCATACAGCTAACGATAATTTTATCTTGTTTGTTAATATCTACAACAAATACATTAAAGAACACATACCATCAACTTTAGTTCCACCTAAAACAAAAAAAACACTGTGGGTTACATCAGAGGTAAAAGCAGCAGTAAAAGAAAAACATACGTTATGGCTCAAATACATTGCTGCAGGCCACCATACTCATGAATATTTCCGAAATGCACATAAAGTTGCTTGCAAAAATGTTAAAAAAGTAGTTAAAGACACCATACTTTCATATGAAGAACATTTAATTTATGCATCTAAGTCTAATCCAAAATGCCTACACTTACATATTCGCAGCAAACAAGGAGTTCATGAACAAACTCACAGCCTACAAACAACGAACAACTCAACCACTACAAAAAAGACGAAATTTGCACATTACTAAACAATTATTTCCAGACAGTGTTTGCAGTTGAACAAGAAAGTTCTATGCCACATTTTGATCTACGCACACAAATCATATGTCAGTTTGATGAAAACAGCATTCATGAAGTAGAAAAAAAACTAAAAGGGTTACGACGAAATAAATCCATGCGTTCTTAAAAATTGTGCAACATCTTTTGCAATCCCAATCACAATAATTTATAAGAAATCTATATCCATGGGTGATGTTCCAGATTTGTGGAAAAAATCTAATGTTACACCAGTTTTTAAAAAAAGGAAGTTAACTTCAACCATCAAATTACAGACCAATATCACTAACATCCATAGTCTACAAAGTCATGGAAAGTCTCATACATGATTGTATAATGAAGTTTTGCACAAAACATAATCTTTTATCCAAAGCTAAACAAGGGTGTGTCACAAATCTTCTTGAAGCACATGACATACTTACACAAAGCATGCACCTAGGGTTTCCTGCTGATGTAATCTATACAGACTTTGCCAAAGCATTTGAAAAAGTTCCACACAGGCACCTGTTACACAAACTGTGTGCCTATGTCATTAGTAACACCCTGGTTAAATGGGTTAAGAACTGGTTAACTGGTTGGCAACAGAGAGTAGTATTAGTCGGAATAACATCTGAGTGGGTCCCTATGACTAGCGGTGTGCCACAGGGCTCAGTCCTTGGTCCACTACCATTTGTTTTATTCATTAATGATTTGCTGGATACTATTGTACGCCACACAAAACTTTATGCCGATGATGGTAAAATTATCGGAATCATCAAATCTCTGCAAGATTTCAACCTTCTTCAAGCTGACATAGATAAAATAGTTGACTGGTCGCACAAGTGGTTAATGCCTTTTAACATCAATAAATGCAGAGTTATGCATGTTGGACGCACTAACAAGTCAACATACTCATACACAATTGCGCAGGTAGATGGAACTCGTTGTACACTGGAAGAAACAATAGTTGAACGAGACCTTGGGATTATCGCTTCCATTGACTTAAAGGTCAAAACTCAAGTTGAAATAGCCATCTCAATTGCAAGTCAAATGTTCAATCGTCTCCAAAAAGCTTTTCGTAGCCGCAAACTAGTTTTATAGAAAACTATCTTGCATACATTCGTCCACATCTAGATTTTCAGTACAGGTCTAGTCTCTTCACCTAAAAAAAGATATTGTGATGATGGAGAAAGTGCAAAGGCGAGTAACAAAAATAACATCTGAGATAAAACATTTGCCATAAGAGGAAAGATTACAAAAGCTGAAACGAACATCGCTTGAGGATCGCAGGAAATGAGGCGACTTAATCCAGCAGTTTAAACTTACTCAACAGATTGACGAAGTTAACTTTCATTTCCCTCAAATTCTACTAAATTCAAAAACAAATTAAAATCTTCGTGGACACAATCAGCGATTAATGCCTCAACTAGTCAAAGGTTGCATTGAACAAGAAAACTTTTTTACAAATAGATTAACAAAACACTAGAACGCTCTTTCACAGCAAGCAGTTGATTCACCATCTGTACATTTATTTAAAGAATTTTTATTGTAAATTTCTTGACCAGCTGCTTTTTGCAGCTTAAAACAGCACCTTGAAACAAAATCAAAAAATATATATGTTTGTTAAAGTAAATTATAGTAACGTTTTGATTTTTTTTTTTTGTTTTGTTTATAATCATTTATTTTAAAGTTATATATTACTATAATTTTATGATTAGATGGTGTCCAATTATCAATTGGATTATGGGAAACATGTAAACAAACATCACCAGATACAAGTTGGGAATGCCACAAATATTCAACAGTTTCATATGAAAGTCCATTCAAAAGTAAATTTTCTATTAAGTTTTTAATTTTCCTTATTTATGATTTAATTATTCTTTTACGAGTGATTATTTTTTGTCAAAATTTATTATACTGACATTTATTATGTATACGTTGACACTTAGCTACAAAATGTGCCATTATATTAATTATTGTTTTATATTTGCATTTTAATTTTGTTTGACAACATTGTGTATACACAATGTTGTGTACACATTTCAGTTAATGTGTGTACACAACAAGTGTACATACATCGACTGAAGTTGGGACAAAGAAAATTATGTTATTTTCAATACACCACAACAAAATCACACACAAAAACAATTAATTAAAGTCAATAAAATAAACAATTGAAAATTAATTAAAATCAATAAAATAAACACTCATGAAAATTTAGTTTATATGAAATTAGAGTGTTTTAATTTACTAATTTACTTTAGTTATTTGTTGTTGTTATTTGTTTCTTATTTTATTTTTATTTTTCCATTTTGATTTTGTAATCTAGTAATGATTTTTTTAGTTTATATTATATTATTTAATTTAATATTTTAACTAATAATAATTTTATTATTTTAGCATGTGATATTTAAGGGTTTATTTTTGTTAATTTGTATATTTTTTATTTTTTATTTCATCATTGTTCTTTCATTATATTGCTACATGCATTTTGTTGCTGCTTTTATGTGCTGTGTTTTGTTTTTCTGTTTTTGTCTGTTTTTGATGTGTTTTAATTGCTGTTTTTTTGTGTTTTTTGATGTTTTATAATCATCATAATATTGTTGTTGCATGTTGTAAGCTATCATTGTATCATTGTTATTATATATTTTAAATGTAAGCATATTAGTATTTTATTATTATTATTTTTGTTGATTTTTTGTTGTTGTTGTGAATTTTGTTTAGGTGTCACTCCATTGACTAGTTTTAACTATATGAATGATAGTTTTAACTATATGAATGATCTGATTTCATAAAATTTTTGATAAAGTTCACAATTTTTTAATTTTTGGTTTCATAAATAAATAAATAAAAATATATCACTAAAAAAATAAATAGTAATCTTTGTAAAAACTAAAAAATTCTAAATAAATGTCATACTATTAAATGTAAGGTGGCAAATGTACTTTAATGCATAGAAAAGTGCAGTGTGAAAAATATTAAAACTAAGATTTTTTTAACAATAACATATTTAGGTAATGTCTTTTGATATTTCCAGAATTTCATTAAAAATTTTTTTTTCCAGATAATCAAGCAGTTTTTCAGAAAAACAAGTTGAAAAATTTTTTTTTTATAACTTTGTCATCAAATAATTAAAATAGTAAAGGGAACGCTCACAAGTTATACAACACTATATTTAGTTAGACGACATTTGTATGTGTGTACTACTAATTTATTTAAATCTAAGTTGTTATAAATATTTAAACTATTTCACCTAAAAATCTTATGAAATTTAATTTAATAATTTTTTAACAAATTATTTTATAAACTCTATTTAAATAAATATTGAAACACTTTTTGTTTAATTAAAAAAATGCCTGCCCAAGCCTAAACCCTTAGTCGGTGTGTGTACACTCGAATATACACTATGGAATACTCTAAATTTGATTATACATCAAAATTACAACTGTTTAAGTTTTCAAATTAAAAAAAAAAAATTATATAAAATTATTTTTAAAATTGTTAAGTATTTTATATAATTTCTTTTAATAGAAATATATTTTACTATTTTGTTTAAAAATATTCTATATATATTATTAACTCCTGTATAACTTCAGTATCTATATGACAAAATATTTTTAAGTTGTATAGTCAATAAAGCAAAAGAACTCTAACAAAAAAGTTTTGATTTCTGTCAAATAAGAGAAATTTCTTCCATTATAAATCCTTTATAGATTAGTAAAATCTAATTGTAGGCAGTAGTGATTGATAAACATCTTTAGTTGGATCTATAGATGATCTATGATATGACTTACAACTCATAGAATGTTCTTTTTACTTTACAGTACTCTTTTTAGTATATCACATATTGCATTTTTAACTATAACTATTTTTACAATAACACTACTTTTGCCATATAAGTTTATTTTACAAATAAATTTTTATTAAACAAAGTTTACATATTAAGTAAAATATTTTCAAACACATGAGATATTTTTAATTACACAAAATACATTTATATTTTTGGATTTTTTTCAAATATTTAAAAAAAATATTTTCTGGTTTTTTTTACCAAATATTTTTGGAAATATTTGGTAAAAAAACCCAAAAAATATTTTTTCTACATAAAAAGGAGGATGTTAGTCATTGCACAAGGATTTGAATTTTTTTAGAGGAATTAAAAACCAAAATATAATTTGTTTTATTTTATTTGTAAAGTAAAATAGTAACTTATATAATCATAATAAGGGGTCGTCCAAAAATTACACAACGTTAAATTTATTTAAAAAACAGAAGTAGGAGATCTTAAGATCTTTTACGCAACAATTTTTATTAAACTTAATGCGCTATTTTGACTTTAAATTTTCATTTAATTTAAAGTTCAAAACATTTAAACTTTTGTTTTGTTAATTATTGAAATTTAGCGTTGCATTATTTATGGACGATCCTAACTTAAAAAGACGTATTTTTCATGTTGGCATTTTCAACAAAAGAATAAAAGTTTTAAATCACATATCTTAATCATACACAATTACATGCTTAAATCACACACAGTCATACACTTAAATCACATACAATCACACACTTAAATCACGCTCTAAGGCATGCTTAAATCACACACAATTACTTAAATCATACACAATTAAATTACGCACAATTACACACTTATCACAAGCTTAATTTTTCTAGCTCTGCGTAAACGCACATATGTTTCTCTGAGGTCTATTTTCAACTTTATTAAGTACTTTGTTTTTGTTTTATTTTTTTTAAAATTTTTTTTATTTGAATCCTATATACACTTCTATGAAATTGTTAGCTTCTCTCCAGGTTAAAATTGGTCGGATTTTATTATCTTTGTTTTGCTGAATAGCAGCCATTAAGAGAATTTCTCCCTTGGATGATTCTATCTTATTTTCTTCTATTTTTTTCTTTTTCTTTTTTATTTCTTATATTTTATTTTCTAGTAAACACTTTTGATACAATTTCAGGTCTCTCAGTCTGTCCCAAAATCCCAAAATGTTCCACATTTTCAAAATTTTACTTTTTTGTTACAATATATTATAATTTATAGGGTTATGTCCTAAATTGTTTTAAAATTTTAAAAGACTTTTTTAAATAAATGTTAATTTTATAGAATAATAGATTTATAATAATGTCATTTATGTGTATACATAGAAATGTATGTATAAGAATGTTATCTGTAATTATCTATCATCTCTATCTATCTTCTATATCTATTGAGTATTGTAATTATCAATAATTGTCAAATTTATTGTTGTTTTTAGATCAGTCTATAAAATAGAAAAAGTTGTAAAAAGTTTTTACATTACTTTGTTAAATGTAAGTTCAACTTTATATTTATAAGATGTCTAAGAGAAAAACAAAATATAATAAATTGTGGGAGTCTGAATTGTATCCAATTTTGTCTTGGTGATCAGTATTCTGCAAGTTGCAAATTATGCCAAAAATCCTATTCTGTCAGTGTATTGAGTCTAGTTATTCTTTTGCCTCAACCAATGGAGATGGTAAAATATTTGAAGCAATGTTCCCAAAATCAAAAATTGTCAAAGGATACAGGCAAAGTAAAACAAAGTCTAAATACACCATTCAATATGACTTTCCATACTTAAAAACATTGTTATTGAAGGACTTAAACGATACAGTTTCTACATTTAAATGGTTCATATTCTTTCTTTTTAATTTCGAGTTTGTTATCTTTATCTTTGTTTAATTCTGCTGCTCCACAATATCTAGACTCAAACTTTGTCTTTCTTAATAGAAAAATGAAAACTTCTCCTATTTACTTAATTTAACTCGTTCCAAACGTTCAACTCTGAATGGCCGAAAGTCCATCAAGATTATGTACTTTGATATTATCACCTTTTATTTTACTCTTTAATTTTATCTTTGTAGAGTTGAGATATTTGTTTTGTTTTTTAAAGAAGAATTTTTAACTTAATCTTTGAACATTCTGTTTCTACTGTAAGTGTTATAAGCATGCCATTCAAAAAAATATTAAATAATGTGCTGATTCCACTGTTGTTCATGAGCTAAGTGGCACAGATCCCTCGCTCTTCCAGTTATTTTCCTGTGCCTTTAGGCATTTTGAAGCTGTTTGACCTTTGTCACCACATTTGAAAAATCAAATTTTCCTTAATGAGAAGTTCTTTTCAAGCAAACAGTTTTTGACAATATGATTCAATCCTTTGTAGTTGTAACATACAAACAGAACTTTTGAAGCATACTGCTGTAAGCATTATCACTGTTTTTACACAATTCAAAGCAACTCTTACTTTGGGCAACATAAGATTGATCGGATCCATAAGAGTCAAAATCTTGATGATAAAAACTCTGTCAATCCTAATTCCTAATGCACTGACTCTTCTGATAACCTTTCACTCATTTTCTATAAAATTTTGTTACAATTTTGTTTGCAATTTTGTTTGCATCATCTTTGCATTTTAAACTGAATAAGCATTTTTTTTTATAAGAATCAGAAAAAGTAGTTAAAGCTTTATTTTCTGCATTTCAGCAATCACTGTCACAAAATATAGAATATAATAGTAACTTTATTAAGCTGTAACTCTATTGACTTGAGTCATGAAATTGCATAGAATTTTATTTATTATAAGTAAAATAATATTTTATAATATTAAATTAATGTTTGATATGGATAGTGTCACTTATATAGAAGTCTGATAAAAGCAGTGACACCAGTTATTAAATATGAATATGAATAATAATAAACATTAAAACAGTTAAAGTTAGTAAACATGTAAAGATCATAATTTGCAGGTAATAATAAATAAGGAAAGGGCAAACTAAAACAATAATAATAATACTAATAATTGTAATAATAACAACTCATACACAATGAATACAAAATTCTTGTTTCAATTGCACATGTTTAATTTACAATAAAATATTTATCATAGTTCTCAGTTTTGTTAGATGTTTCATTAACCTTTCCATTATAGATATTTTAGTAGAGTAATAATCTACTTTCTTTAAAAAAATAATATTATTTGGCTTATTACTGAGCATTAAATCACTATTGACTAATTCCTATTCCAATTCAAATTGTCCACTATTTCCTTTAAATATTGGTTTTTACACCATGCTTTTGTATTCCTAAAGAGTCCATCTTTAAATAGTTTTTATTTGCAAACCAAATCAATGTTAATGCCAACTGCAACATATATTGTAATAAGGTCCATCAGTTCTAGCAAATTCTTAATATAATTTTTTTTTTTTTTTTGCAAATCAATGCAGGGATATTTAGCATAGTTTTAAAATTTTCGAGTGAACATTGTCGACCTTAACTGCTTGTATGCATTTGGTTTTTCTGTATATTTATGCACAATAACAATTGAAACTTGGGTTTGGATAATAATCTGTGAGTTCTTCATTAATAATGGGTAGATTTAAATCTTCTTTTGAGAATATCAAGATAGTAAAAAGTAAGATACAATTATTAGTTTTACTAAAGTAAAAAGTAAGATACAATTATTAGTTTTACTAAAGTAAAAAGTAAGATACAATTATTAGTTTTACTAAAAATAATAAATTTTATATATGTGTTTACTAACTTTATATGCAAGTTTACACTTGTAATCACAGATGCTATGTTTGATGTAGGGTAGATTTGGGCGCCTAGGTAATATGAGCATACTGAAAGATTTGTAAGATGTGAGTAGTGAAGTTCAAGTTGCTTTGTATTTTTTGAATTGACTTTATGTGGTGATAATAGAAAGCAGTATAACTAGCTAAAAATTTATACGCATTAGTTAGCCGTTCTCAATCTAATTAAAACACTGTTAAATTTTTTGTCATTACCCATGAAAGAATCTTAAATATTGTCATTACTCATGAAAGAATCTGTGGGACAAAATTTTAATGTTGAAATATAGATACTTTTTCATAAAGAAAAATATATTAGCTAGAAATCCATTCCATTTTTGTTTGGAAAAAAAATCATAAAAAACATTTATTTTTGACTTTATTTAAAAGCTTTTTTGTGTAATATGAGCATGTTACAATTACTCAGTGTTTTTCATTGAAACTACTTAGTTCAAAAAAAAAATTGCTTTTTAAATAAAAGCAAAATATAGCAAACAATTTTAATAGTTTAACAATACTAAATATCTTTCTGTAAATTAAATTTAAAAAATTTGTATTTTTATCATTTAAAAGTTTGAGTTAATAAAATTGAAAAAATAACAAAGTTGTATAGTTTCAATTTAAAGTGGCTTAAAATTTAATCGTTTGATGATAAGTTTTGTTAATAGCAAATCATTGTATTCCACAAATTAGTTATAATTATCAGGTTTGTATTTCTTTATTTAATGTAATTTTTTTGAGCAAATTCAAAGTGCTCATTATATCTTGTGGTCTTGGTAAGATAAGCATTTTTGCTACTTTTTTAAAACCTCTGTCTTTTTAAGAAAAAATTTTAGGTGTCTAAGTATCTAATCGGATCATGAGTAGTGATCCCTAAAAATTGTTTATTTGCTAAAATTTTATATCCAGCATCATTATTCTTGAAAACATTTCAATTTTTGTTTAAGGTGCTCATAATACCCTAGTCTATCATATTTTTTACTTGTTGGAACAGTTGTTTTACTCATGGAATTCGGTTAGGTTTTGAAACTTGGAATTTCCACATATAAACCACAGGGTTTTTTTTCACACATTTTTCAAATTTCTATTCATCTATTTGGAATCTATAACTGTTTTCTTTTAACTGATTCCCAAACCTTATCTGTGCAGAAAATGCATCCTAAAATGCTCTTGACTACGATTTGATTTTTCACACTTCTAATCATCTTTTCTAATATACAAAGTATCTAATATACAATATCTAATATACTTTTTTAATATACAAAGAATTACATGCCATACCGACTACTTCAAGTATAATTTAAAGCATTTTGAACAGTATTTCAGAGTTGTTTTGAACTTGTGATCTTCTAGAGGTCTCTTCAAAATTAACCTGAGAAATAAAAAGTAATAATTAATAAATAATTATAAATAAATAAAGTAATATTTATATTTAAAAAAAAAAAAAATAATAATTTTTAAATGTAAACAAATTAAAATGTATTTGACATTTTTTTTTATTTTAATTTCATTTTTACTACTTTGCTACTTTTAATGCAATTCATCTTCCTTAGATATATTGTGTAAATTAATTTTTACTTTATTATTATATATTTTTTTATTTTCAAATTTTTAAATTACATTTTTTAGGCATTTTTTTTTTATAATAACATACCATAATAATATCACTTAGGTATTCAACTACTTCAAAGCTGTATGATTGCCAGTGTTGCATCATCTGGAGCTGCGATATTGGTAATGTGTGTTGTAGGGTTTTCTCTTACCAAACATCCAAATATCACTAGATTGTTAATTTATATTGCAGGAATTTTAACACTAGTGGCAGGTAAATGATCTTATAAACAGAGGTGGAAAAAGTAACAACATTTTGTACTCAAGTAAATGTACTGTTACTTGAGTGAAATTTTACTCAGGTACAAGTAAACATTGCTGGTCAAAAAGTCCAGTAAAAGTAAAAAGTTGCTCATCAAAAATGTACTCATTAAAAATGTACTACATTAAAAATGTATGTAAGTACTGAGTAAGGTTACTTTTTTAACAGCTATTTTTATTTTTGTAATTTTTTTTTTTGTATTTTTTTAATAAATTCTTTTAAATTTTTTTTTAATTTTTTAATATAAAAGTCTTAGATTTGATTAACCTCAGAAATGTACGTGCGATGTAAATTTACTGGTAAATTTTGATTTTGAATTTCCCCAGAATTTTTTCCAGTGAATTTACCAGTAAATTTTTGTTACTAACTTTAGGAAAAACATTTAGGGAATTTGCACTTAAATTATTTTCACAACCTCAACCTATCTGACAAAGATACTTAGGCATTACTTACTTACATTACAAGTACTTAGGCATTGTCCAAATCAACTAATAAAAAGTTTCAAAATTTAACAGGCCATTATTCCTCAAAACCTGGTACCTTTGCAACACTACTTTAAACATTAATCAAATTTATATGGAAACAAGATTATAAAATATGCCTTATTTTTTATTAAATAAAAAAATTAAATCATACTTTTTGTGAAATTAAACAATACATACAAATATTTTGCTACTCAGTAACGCATATGATTAAGAATGCAAAGATTTTTCAGATTTTTTTAGAAAAAAATACTTAAGAAAAAGTAAAAGTACGCATTTAAAAAAAAAAACTTAAAAAGTAGACATACACAAAAAAACTCAATTACAATGTAGTTCAATACTTTCCACCTATTCTTATAAAATTATTAATTGAAGTAATATATATAATGTATATATATAATGTGTGTGTATGAATGATTTGAAAAAAAATTTAAACCAGCTGAATATCTTGCTAATCAACACACTGCGTGGCAACCCTCTATAAGTTTTTAGTGCCACCACAATTTTGCTTTTGAAAGCATTTTCATTTTTTGCAAGTATAAGCTGAAGCAGTTAACATTGACAGTTTAAAATGACCTGATGCAGTTGCAGTGCTCATCAAAAACAAGTTTTTGATGGAACAAACTAGCAACTTTTTAATTATTTGAAGATTTAAATACCAATTACAAGTTATCTCTGCTATTTAAAGTTCTTTTATAATACCAATACATATAAAAAATACAATTTATTCAGTTAAACGTCCCTTATTCCAGTGTAGGAATAATATGATCTGCATTGCCACCCAATGTATCAAATTCAGCTCTTGTTCTTTTGTGGCAGTTATTTTATTAACTGTAGCAGATAACTTAAACAATTTTACTTCATTGGAGGTTGTTGAAAATCCAATTTTGAAAAGATGATCTACATTTAGTTCCAAAAGATTATCTATACTAATTCTTAATCACCATTCATCTCCATCATTATTCACATATCCCCATCAACATTCTTAATCCCAATTCATATTTGAATAGTTGCTATAATGATTGTGAAACATGAGCATTGTATTGTTATAAACTATATCTAAGTTTATTTATCAATGCTTTAAAATTAAAGGGTTTGAAACAACTGTAAACTGTTTGGAACATTTGTTTGTTTATAATATTTTTTCTGATTTTGTTATTTCATGAATAATTTTTTAATTTTAATTTTAATTTTAGTTGATGCAACTTCCTGGTTGCAAAATAACTTAAGTTATTACATAATTAATTAAACTAATTCCCAACTTCCTGTGAAAACTTTTTCTATAACTTAAATTTTTTGATGTTCTATGTCTAATTCTTCCTGATTAGCCTAGTGATGGCAAAACGACTTGTTGAAGACAATTAGATAATTGTTTTTACTAATTTATTATTGCTCTGTTCTTTAAGAACATTGAGCACTCTATTTGTAGAATACACTTACATAATTTATATATATATATATATATATATATATACACAACCCTCGGAATTACAAAAATTAAGGTCGGCAATAGGTAGGCAAAAAAAATTTAATACAAAGATCTTACCATAAAACATCGAAATGAGGTCGGCAATTTTTTGCCGACCACAAACACTTTTTGGTCAGCACTGAATGTGCCGACCCTAATTCTGAGAGCTGTATATATATATATATATATATATATATATATATATATATATATATATATATATATATATATATATATATATATATATATATATATATAGTATATATATATATATATATATATATATATATATATATATATATATATATATATATATATATATATATATATATGAATAAAGAAAATATCTTTATATTATCATGTATAATATTGTATACTTGAAAGAGTGCTCAATAGATAAACTAGAGCTATATAATATATATGTTACTGTTACCCGCAGTACCAGGAATTAGCTAAATGCTAATGTTTATAATATAATTTAATATTGCAACTCTGAGTTTCATGTGTTATCACAATCATCAGGCAAGTAGTAAAAGTTTAATTTTGCTACGGTTTGTTTGTAATAGGATTAACGGAAGGTGAGTGGAAAACCAGATACAACAACCACAAATCATCATTCAACAATATTAAATACAAAAATTCTACCGCCTTATCAAACTATGTCTGGGATTTAAAAAACAATTTTAATGAAACCCCTATGCTAACATGGTCTATTCTCAAATCAGTACCCCCCTACTCAAATATTTCCAAAAGATGCCCACTATGTCTGTATGAGAAATTTACTATTATATCATATCCAAAACCTGAAGAACTGTTAAATAAGAGAAATGAAATTATATCAAAGTGCCGCCACAAAAATAAATTCTTATTAAAAAATTACAAAGCTCGCTACAAACCTGACTAACAACTATAAATAAAAATAACTATACTAATCTGCTCCATATATCTCATAGGCTAACTAATAAATTACTATAATATATAATAATAACCATATAGGCTAACTAATAAATTACTCACATACACAGCTTTTGTAATATATTTCATAAAATTATGTATATTTTTATATCAATTTTAATTCTTATTTTGATTTTATTATTTTTTAATACACAAATAATACACATTAACACATAAAAAATATTTTAAGCAACATTAAATATATAACTATTTCACAATTATTAGCCAACTAAAAACAAATTAATAATATTATTAACCTAACTACTAATCAATTTCCGTTCCGTAACGATCTAAAATACAAATATAAACCGTAATGTCCACTAAACAAATCTTAGCAAAATTAAACTTTTACTACTTGCCTGATGATTGTGATAACAAATGAAACTCAGAGTTGCAATATTAAATTATATTATAAACATTAGCATTTAGCTAATTCCTGGTACTGCGGGTAACAGTAACATATATATTTTATATATATATATATATATTTTATATATATATATATATATATATATATATATATATATATATATATATATATATATATATATATATATATATATATATATATATATATATATATATATATAAACACACTCACACACATATAGCAAAAATTAATTTTTTTAAGCAATCTTATATGGCTTGACAGTTGCATATGCAGTAGATAACAAAAATCCTGCGAATCTTGTACCAGTTTGGGTAGAGGTTGTTAATGGCAGTCTAGACCATGCAATAATGTTTTATATTTGTTGTGCTGCTGCAGCTTGTCTATTTTTAGCGCTTATCCACATTGTTGTGCTTTTGTTTATAAATGACGATTATGACACTGATCAACAAGAAACACAATCAACAGATGAAGACACAATAAAGTATAAATTTGACAATTCTGAGTTTGATGGTAATTATAATTACAATGTGAATCAGGGTAATAGAGGAGTTAAGCAACAATTTGAGTTACGTGAACTTCAAAAGTCTCCTAAACTAGCAAAAAACTTCAAACAAAAAAAACAGTCTTTAGCAGAACCTGTGGAGCCTTCCGGGGTCAGTTCAAAGTACTTAGTTCATAATGGGAAAACCCACCAGCACCCATTCAATGGTCACTACACAGTAAGTAGAACATTTTTAACTTTTTAAATTTTTTTGATTTAGCCTAAAAGCTAAAACTTTTTACATCAAAATCAGTTTTTATTTTATTGGTTAAAATGAAAGTTTTTTATTAGTTAAATATATTTAAATATACATTTATTGTATTATATGTAAATGGATATATATTTATATCATAAATATGTTTAAGTATATTAATTATTTAAATATATTCATATCATAAAAGTATAAATCTATTTAAATAATTTTAAATAATTATAAATAATTTAATTAAATTTAATTTAATTTAATTAAATATACTTAAATGATTATAAATATATTTATACGATTAAAAGGCAAAAGGTTTTTTAATAATTTGGGCACAACATGAAACAACAATCATTTTGCTTGTTTATATGCTGTTGTAATTTTTTGTCAAACTAATCATTTAAAACTGGCTTTTGACTCATCTAATAATAATTTTAAATGAAACTTTTGAATTAATGAATAAAAATGATGTTTGATGATTTTAATTTCTTTTTTGTCCTAAAAATTTTAATCTTTGAAAATCGGTGAAATGTGAAAGACAGAATCAGATCGTATCTCGCATCAATTAAAATCTTTTTTTAATCCCTTTAAATTGTTACGTTTACGAACTTTAATAATGCGACATAAAAAGTTGTAAATATAATAATTAATAAAAAGAATAAATAAAAAGTCAAATATAAATATAATAATCTTGCTAGTATACTGAAAGATATAGCAAGCCATTTTAAAAAAAGTTTAATTGTTATCAATTGCTTTGCCCAATTTTTAATCGATCGACAAAAAAATGTTTCTTGATCAAATTTGAAATTTTTTTTTAATTGGGGGTTTAATAAAATTAAAGATTATAATTCAATATCATTCAGCTTCAAACCCGACTCCGGTTTTCTTTTCTCCGGTTAAAATTTATTTTTGATTGGCCACTAGTTGCTGATTTTACCCGTCTCGTAATAAGTTAAGGTTTTTATTGAGGTTAGATCCAAATATTTGTTCTTCGTTCATACTTAACATTTTATTTGTTCTTCAGGGATGGGTTCGTTCATACTTAACTTATGTTTTAAAAAACAGTGAACGCTATAAATAAGCAACCTCTCTAGAGAGGTTGCTTATTTAGAGCGTTCACTGTTTTTTAAAAGCATTGAGCGTTCACATTCTTTATAAGCAACCTCTATACAAACTAAAAAAAGTTTAGTTTAACTGTTCTGTGTAAGTAAAAAAATTTTCCACCTGGTAAGTATTTTTATACTCCTTTTTTCCCTATAAGCAACTTTTCCCATTAAGAAACTTTTATTGAAATTGGTTCAAATGAGTTGCTTATATAGAGCGTTCACTGTATTTTATTAATTAGCTAAATAATCAGCATTTTTATATTTTTGTCCGTCGGTTCGGCATTTAACACAGTAATGCAATTCACTAATATATATTTTGCAAGTAAATCTAAGTATAATAACAATTTAGTTGTTTTTCTTTGATGCGCACCTAATTTTATATGTGGTTTTAAGGATACTGTTTTAAATATCGTTTTTATAAACTAAAAATATTTTTTTAGGATGTCAATGAAGGATACAATCATAGTATTAATAATGTCAATGAAGGATACATCCAAGAACAAAACTTAAAAATAGTTGGCGTAAAAAAAAAACACTCGTTGCCTAATATTTTAAATGAAAACTATAATGCTGAAAATTATCCAAGGCAGTTTATAAACAGTGTCCCCACGCCAGCTGTTTATATGTATAAGAATTCAGAAGCTGATTTTAAAAACAATGTCTCTTACAAAAAAAATATTGCAGCTCAGCAATCTGTTGATTATGAGACGTACTTTAATAACCCTTACTGAAAGGTAAGTAATACTTCAGATCACGTATGCAACAACCCTGGGACAACCCAATTGTTAAAGTAGTTTTGTGATAAAAATACGACAAACCAAACTCAATAAAAAAAAAACGACAAACCAAACTCGATAGAAATATGATAAACCAAATTCGATAAAAATACGACCAACTTCTAATAAAAACTGTTAAACATAAAAGTTATTTAAAATCAGATGCTAATCAGAGCCCAAACATTTTTTTAGGTTGTTAAATTTCAAAATTGCACAAAGTAAACTTTGTTGACACCTGGTTGACAACTAGTTTAGTTTTTTTTTATCGCTAAAAATTATATTAGTGTTTTCCTATTTTAATAATCTGAAATTTTGTTCAAAGTAATAATTTTTATACAGTTTTATAGATGTATATACGACGTTTATATATTTCTTGTGTTTCTATTGTAAAATAATTCTAACCTGACTCAAATCCGAGATTAGTGTTGTTAAGATATTGTGTACGAAAGAACACGATGAGAATACTAATACTTTATATATATATTTGTTCTTAATGATGCAATAAATAAAATTAATTGTAATGTTAAAGAATTTTCAGCTAGCGACTGTAAAGAAAAAATGTATTTTCTCTTGAAAAAAAGCAAAAATGTTTATTAGATTTTAATAAAACTCTGACATCAGAACAATTTGTAAGCAATTTTGACCTAATTGAGTTAATCTTCGAAATCCCAAAATCTTAATTCAATTCTTATATTTACGAAATAATCCTGTTTAAACTTTAACTTCCCCTTGCACAATCTTAGTTAAACCTTTTGGTTACATAATCTATCTTTATCTAAGTATTAAGAAAATAAACGAACTCATAAGCCTAATTTTTTCAATTTATTTTCGTAGAAGAATAAATATCAAATTTAACTGGTTTTGATTTTTAAAAACAAATCGTACTAACGTATTGTTTAATGTTTTAAAACACAAACACATTTTTGGGGCCTTTTTACCATCAAGACTTGAGTTATTCATATTACAATTTTTTTTTTCCAAGCTCTATTGATTCAATGACTGATCTATATTATAACTGGATAGCGCATCTCTTATTTCGAAATTAAAGCCGAAAAAATATTTTGGCGGCCATATTGTGAGGACCCACGATTTATTATGATGCGCTTGAAATTCTTAGAAAAGAAAAGGATTGAAAGTACCTAGAAATTTTAAGGAAAAAAAAGCAATATCAACAAAATAGTAAAAATCTGTTGTAAAATGTCTAACGAATGATCGTATTCTTTAGATAATTTATCTAGATTCTTATGTTGATATTCAAAAATTATGATTATAAGTACAAGTTGAAAATATAATACTCCTTAAAGTAAGTAAATAATCTTTTCAACTTTTTTACTAAAATATATAAGTTGAACACCATTCTATTTATTGTTGTTAATAATAGATTATATATATATATATATATATATATATATATATATATATATATATATATATATATATATATATATATATATATATATATATATACATTCATATATATATATATATATATATATATATATATATATATATATATATATGTATAAATATATATATATATATATATATATATATATATATATATTTATTTTCCTGAAGCACCTTTAAAATATCTTTTAACATATAAGTTAAGTCAAGACCATCTGGAGTTGTTTTTTGGTTCAATACGAGGATCAGGAGGATTTAACAATAACCCAACAGCGCAACAATTCACTGCAGCATATAAACAACTTTTACTTCGGAGCCATATATATAAATATATATATATATATATATATACATATATATATATATATATATATATATATATATATACATATATATATATATATATATATATATACATATATATATATATATATATATATATATATATATATATATATATATTTATATATATATATATATATATATATATATATATATATATATATATATATATATATGTATATATATATATATATATATATATATATATATATATATATATACATATATATATATATATATATATATATATATATATATATATATATATGTATATATATATATATATATATATATATGTATATATATATATATATATATATATATATATATATATATATATATATATATATATATAGTATATGTATATATATATATATATATATATATATATATATATAAATATATATATATATATATATATATAAATATATATATATATATATATATATACATATATATATATATATATATATATATATATATATATATATATATATATATATATATATATATATATATATATATATATGTATATATATAACATATACAATATATATAACTTTACAATTTTCAGATATAAATATAACTTTACAAAATATTTTAACCTGCTTAATACTTTTTATAGCTATAAAAAATCCAATGAGCCCAGTTTTTCTTCTTGTCGTATGCAACAATCTATGAGATGAGTTTTGTAAGTTTGAAATATATTCATATGCTTCATTAAGTAATTTATCCCATATATGCTTATTACTCATTTATAGTGCGGATTTATAACCTTTAGCAAAGGGATTTCTTGAGTTTAAATTGTCAAACGATCTATCAAATATTTTAATAAATTTAACTGTTTGATCACTTCCTTGAAACTGCATTAATTTAAGGTCTTTGCAACAGAACTCTATTGCATTAGCTGCACTTGAACTAATTGCCGGAGCAGCAAAATTTACGTTCAATTTTTGTATATTTTATATAAATATATATATATATATATTTTTATATATATTTATTTTCATATATATATATATATATATATATATATATATATATATATATATATATATATATATATATATATATATATATATATATATATATATATATATATATATATATAGTTATAAAATTTTCAAATTTGATATCAAACTAGAAAGAACCTCTATGTTGTGTTTACTCACACTGCTTAGCTAATAGTTCATGAAGCATTTATAAAATTAAAGCATACAATAGCAAAATGGTTATTATATGTTTTAGGTGCTTACCATACAGTTGTGTTATAAACCCTCTAGCACACTGCATAGGGTAATTAAGAACTAAATGGTACATATTGAACAAACCTGTACAATACATAAAAACATAATTGATTATATACCTTTTTTAAGTGGTCTAGGAATTTTTTAAATCTTTTAGGAAAAGAATTAAAACCTAACAGTTTGTCCAGTTCTGTCGATATCTTTTTCTAAAAAATGATCAGAACATATCAAACTGCTACTACTTAGACTCCATTCTTGACGGTGTATTTTGATGGTCCGTTCTTTTCTTTTTTCAGTGTTTGAAGGAAATCTGAATAAAATTAGTAGGAAAAATAACGTTTGATATTTTATTAAGTTTGTTGTACTTTTTACACAACTGATTTTATTTAAATCCATTTGTTCACATTGCAAGCAAACTAACAGAGGTCAATAAACTTTAAAAATTTTTATTTTTAAAAATAATGAAGAAAGTCATCTATGAAATGTTCTAGGAAACATTCGTTTTAAAGATGATCATCAGAAATTCCCATCACTATCACTTCTTTTACTGTTACTATGTTTTCTTTTATTGCAACCAAATGCAACACACTGTGTCCCTCGCTTTTTTGAATTTTCTTCAGACATTTATGAATATTGTAATTGTTTTACTGAAAAATAATTATCATTGATTGAAAAAAAAAAAAAGTTTTCTATACATTATATCTATGTTAGATATAAAAAAAAACATAAAGTTAAACCACCAAAATAAAGGAAAAACTTGTTCGCCTAACAATATTTTAACTAAATAATATTTCTCCGTGAATATTATCAGTGGATTCAATGGAAAGAAGCATTACGTAGCGCATTGTCTCAAACCCAAAAGTTATTAATGTGTGAGAAATAACAGTTATTTGAAAGCATTCCCAATACTTTTAGAATTAATCTATGCTTGTGAAATTTTAAAATATCTTGGTGGGAAATGAGCTAACAATTAGCTAACTTTATAACATTTTTTGAGCGATTTTTTTTTTTTAAATAAATTATTGTTACATTTTATCTTTTACGTCATGAAAAATTGATTTTTAGTATTGGATCTAATATATTTAATAATTCAACCTGCAACATTGATTTCAATATAAAAATATATTTAACATAATTGAACCTGCAACATTGCATTTTTATAACCAAATGTCGCTATTTAGATATTGCAGTTTTGTATCTGATAATCTATTGATATACCGTTAGTTACATATTGTAGCTAGCTACAACATCCTGCAAAAAATTGTGACTAAAACTATCGCTATAACGATATGTTTACACATATCGCGGATTTTCAGTAAGCGATTTTAAAATATTGATAGCAATACATTGTAGCTTTGTTGCTTGAAAAAACATAACTATAAATTTATAGAACATAAATCTATAGCGATAGCTGAAAAATTTTTCAATTGGATCTCATATTATACATCTATATTAAATGATTGATTAAAAAACAAACAGGGGTTTTCACTTTTTCGGTAGCTTATTTTACATTTTTTACAATTTTTTAGTACTAGATTTAAGTGTTCGTACTACAGTGGAATAAAATTAACTTTAAAGCGTACCTAAGTAAAACTATTATTTGGTAAAAGCGTTGCCTGCATCTACTTGCATCTCCCCTTCCCCCGATCACCCTAAGTTGTGAAATTCAACTCAAGTTTTATTTTAATGTGTTCCACACATTAAAAAAATTGAACTGAATTTCACAAAACTAGACAATTAATTACATATTTCATATATAACACTTTTTGTGCTGAAAAATATTGTTTTTAAACTCGTACAAAGATTTGTTAATTTTTAAATCTATTATTATATTAAGGTGTTTTTTGCAGACTTTGCAGCCATAGTCCAGAGATAAGATGCAAACTGCTACTATGATGTATCTAGAGATGAATAGGAGATTGAGAAACACTAACTCTGTTGATAAAATGCGAGTTCTCCGAGAACTCGCATTTTATCAAGTTAGCAAACATTGAGGGATAGAATTTATTTAGTTAGCAAACATTGAGGGATAGAAAGAAGGATCCAGTAAAATTATACCTTATACAATTTAGTAAGAGAGGCAGGGAGTACTGCTTTCCTGCTTCTAGAATACAAGTATGGTACTACTAAGCTAAAGTGGATCTTCAAGACCAATTAAACGATACAAAAAGTTTTCAACATTTCAGTGTTGATATTTTAGCTCATATTGTTGTTGTAAAGCTGACTGGTAGTATTTCTTTAATTTTCTTTGTGATTGCTCTTGGGTAAAAATCTTTCATCTTCCTGCTGACAAATATGCTTTTTATGTAACTTCTTGAATTCAGGCTGGCATGGAACTTTTTATTCCTTATTGACAATTTCAAGTCAAGCCTCAATCTTTTCCATGGATTTCCTCGTATTTTGCTGCTGCAATTTTCAATCGTAACCATTAATTCCATATCTAAAGCCAAAACAATTCTCCAGAAAACAGACGTTTGTTTACTATTGCTTAAAACCATTGTAAAAAGGTTTTGTCTAATGACCGTAAAATCTCGTATTTTATGTCAAAAATTAGCCTTCAAAGATTTCTGGAGACTATTTAACTGTGTCTATAATAAGGGCAAATCTTTTCTACCTCTCTTGCATGATTCAAATTTTGTTACCTCGCCTGAAGACAAAGCTGAATGGTTTGTTAAGAAGTTTTCATAAATCTCATCTCTTGATTCCACTAAACACGTTCTACCTGATATAGCCAACACTTAGATTGACAATTGTATTAATCCAGCTTCTGTATATAAAGTGATTTCTTAGACTCTTTTACAGCTTGTGGTCCGAACAACATGTTGTTTTCTTTTGTTTCAACATTGTTTCTGCAAGGCTAAAACAAAGTTTGTGGTCCGGACAACATGTTGACTGGACCACAAACTTTGTACTTTTAGACAAGGTATAAAAGTAGATTATAAAAACAGTTGGACCTGCTCTTGCAGCCAACCACTGTCACATTGTTGCTTTATTTTCTTTTTTCTATAAATACTTTAAAGGTCACGGCTCTCAAGTTCCTTGAAGCTATTATTGAAAATACGAGAAACCAAATCAAAATCCGGCTTTTCGTATTTTCAATAATATTTTTAAGGAATCTGTTTAGTAATTCTCTAATCAGTCTATGTTAAATGTATTGTATAAGTGTTTTTTAATCGAACAACACTTATGCAACACATTTGCAGGTTAGGAGAAATATGAATGTAAAAAGATTGTAACAGAAATAAAACACGTTCATTAACATAAATATGCTTTTAATATGCTTTTATTTTTAAACTCCTTTTAAAGTTATGCATGCTTACTGCAGCGCCTAGTTGTTTCTATCCCCTGGGCGTCATTAAAAGTTGAGAAATTATTTTTTATACTTTTCTCAACTTATATTCATCGATAAATTTTACACTTTATAGAATTATCTCTCAGCGTTCAAAAATTTTCTCAAATTTTTTGCAAAGCGTCATTATTTGACATAAGTATAAACATACAAATGTTTGGAGTTTGCTCCATGGCTGGAAGTTATCTATCTGAAATTTCTAAAATAATTTTCTCAAATTTTTTGCAAAGCGTCATTATTTGACATAAGTATAAACATCAAATGTTTGGAGTTTGCTCCATGGCTGGAAGTTATCTATCTGAAACAACAAAAACTGCTGGATCCGTCACTGGCGTTTGTTGGGGAGCTAGTATTTCTTTTAAACTAATTATTAAACAATTTAAAATAAATACAAGCTCCCCAACAAACACCAGTGACGGTGACTTTATATATAAAAACTAATAACTTTGATTAACTAATAGTTAATTAAAGTTATTAGTTTTTATATATAAAGATTTTTTATCCTATTAAATATAAATCTTGAACTAGAAGTATAAAGTAAACAAAAGTAATGTAAGCAAAATTGTTCGTTGTCTATAAATTTTTATGTGCAGGATGTAACTTCTGTTAAGTAAGTAATCCGATGGAAATAAAAGTGACATTGTGGTTTATCTTCCTCCAGCTAGTTGCCATACAGAGGCCACATTACCAAGGCCCGCAAAGACGAGTTCAGCTCACTAAAGAGCATCATAACCCGTTTTGCAGACCAAGAGTTAGTGATTTTGAGATAAGTCGAGTTAGAAAGATAGCATAGCGGACAGATATTGCACTAGATGTTAGAATGTGCAATTCATACTATTAATTAGGTCATCTAATTAATATATGAGTATAAACGTAGTTACCACTGCTGATGACGTTTGATATATACATATTATCTAATAGAAACAAAGTATAGTTTTAACTACGTAGTAAAACTATTTTTGATGATATAAATACACCGTTGATATGTAGTTTTTTCGTATTGTAGGTTATTCTTCTCTAGCTAAATGCCAGACGGAGACTGAATACCAAGATCTGCAAAACGTGAATTTAAATCTATATATAGCATCGTAAGTAATCGAGTATCTTTTTTTTCATCGAGTTACTAAATATGAAGAAAAGTGAAACTCAGAAGTAATCGAGTTAGAAAAATAGCATAGAGAAAAGCAAAACGGCTATTTTATTTAAGAAACGCAAAAACTAAGAAATATCATTTTTTTCGAAACATGAAGTTATCTTTAAACCAACTGTTTTGAAATTAACCCCATTATTCTATTAATACAAGTTTTAAAGAACGTTTAAAAATAAAATAAGTTTTTTAATGGTAGAATAAATTGCTTGGTAATAATTGCACACTGATTATAACAATAAGTAGTTTGAATTTTACTTATAGATTTTAAATGTTAATTAGATTAATGTTTTTTTTTTGAGTATTGTTTGAGTTAAGTTAAAAACTTCTTTACAATCAGCAATCGCCGTTGTGTAGGATCATATTCGAGTCTAAAAACACACCAGTCAAATCTTTACAGTATCATTGAGATCATTACGAAACTCATAATATATTTCAAACTCTTTATGTGGTTTCCAGTACACACATGTCCTGCAATTTTCGCCTAGTAGAGTCCATTCCATCAGCATTTAAAGAAAAGGTCATTTCCCGACTTATTAAGACCTTAATCTCTGGTTAAATCATCTAGCTCACTCTGACTTAGAGAATAATGCTAAAAAGTTATTATGGTACAATACTTGTACCATAATAAACTCAATATATTTTTCCATGGCTTCGCCGCCGTTACTTGCTGATTCTTGAGATGATATATTCATTGCATCTTCTTTCGTAAAAGAATCGAAAAACAACATACAGCAACTTTAACATAGACATAACAACAGTACAAAACCTCATAAAAATTAATGCATAGTAAACACTTCATGTTTAAATAAATTAAATATGAGACTTTTGCAGAGTAAGATGAGAAGTATACAACATTTTGTGGTGGTTGTTGTACTGGTAGGCGGAGAAACAAGTTGAGCGCGGTACTACCAGGGACGTGGCGGGAATCGAACTCGGAACCTCTCGCTCATGAAGCGAGCGCTCTACCACTACACCACTACCGCATAGATCATCCGAGCATAGATCAAGCGAGCGCTCTACCACTACACCACTATCCATATGATCATCCATTAGTTTTCACATGCCGCGACATTAGAATTATCTTGTTTCATCTCCATTTTTTGAAAAAATTAAGTTATTGATTGTGTTGTGTATCTCAGAATAATATTTTTCTACTGTGTTGAAACCTAAGTTATAAGTAAAAATGTTGCGAAGAAAACGTAAGTTGTAAGAAAAATTTTATTTGCCGCCATCTAAAGTTTTTATTTTTTAAATTGTTTTATCTTAAAAGTCAAAATTGTGGAGATAGAATAAGATAATTCTAACGTCGTAATGTGTCAGATCTAGTTTAATACCTACTCTTACACCTCCATTAAGAGCAACTTAAGATCACCGCCATTAAGAACATTTAAAGCATCTTCAACTGTGCAGGAAATTATCCTCGACAAACTCTTTATATTTTTAGCTGCTGATAAAATTACATGCTTTAGATCATTGCATCAAAAGTTACAAGATAAGAAATGGATTTTAGTGTAGTTAATGTAATTTGGTATTAAGCCGGTAAATAGTTGCTGATTATTAAGTCAATAGACTTTAAAGAAATTTTTTTAATTGTTAAAATTATGCTAAAGATCAAAAATGATTTTACTTTTGAGGGATGCATTTATGGGATTAAACATAAAATTGAATCTTCATCTGAAAACAAGATTTTCATAATCGATTCTTGCTCAAAATTACAAGAAGTTATTATTAAACAACTTAACAAAATCAAATAAAATAGTAAATCTTTTGCAACAAATGAGTTCTGTTACAGTTGGAAAAAAAAAATACACCATAGAACGTTTGAATACTTTGCAACGAACGTTTGAACTTGAACGAACATTTGAATACTTTGCAATTTCAAGATCGTTATATGGAAGATTAAGGGAAGGTTATAAACTTCCAAGTATTTTTCTCCTAACAACGCTTACTTTGAAACTGGATTCTGTAATGGATGATACAGAGTTTTTAAACTCAGTTTTTCAAAACTTGAAAATGAAATGCAAAAAAAGTATTTGCTATTGATTGACGTTTACATCAAATCATCTCTTACTTACCTAACTGGCTCAATCTTTGGAAAAACAGTTAACAAACCAGACTCTTTAGCAACTACTGTTTTGAGTTTTATGTAAGTGTCACTTTATGGAAGACCTCAATATCTTTGCAAAATTTTACCGGTTTGTGAGCTCGATTCTAAATATCTGTTTGAACAAACCGTATCGGTTTTAAAGGGAATAAAGAGCCATAATATGTGAAAATAATCAAGCACTATTTAAAATGTTTGATTGTGTTGATTCGTGGTTGGCTAAAGACAATATCTTTTTGTTATATGACTACTAAAATCTGTTCGTAATAACTAGATCACAAAAAAAAAGCGATATTTTGCGATGAAACTACAACTGCTTTAAGATCTTACATTAATATATAAAAAAGCTGACGACACTATTACTTTATTTGAAATATTTGAAGTTCTGGAAAATTGTATTGTATGCTGTGTTATTTTGTAATTGTTGATTGTATGCTGATATTCAACATAAAAATCTAGATAGAGCAGTTATATCAACTTAAGAAGTTGATATAACTGCTCTATCTCATTCTTACTTAGTCTTTCAACAATGGCAGAACAAATGGCTAGCAAAACTAGACATCAAACAATTTCAGTTAACCAGAGATACAAGTGCAGCCTTAGCTCATACGTGTCGTTGTTTAGTAGCCATAACACAATTTTTGTTGCAGAATTCCTTTAAGTATGTAATACTGGAAAAACTTACAACTGACCCTCTACAAAAAAAATGTTTGGAACACTTTAACAAGGATCTGGAGGCATATATTTTGTCAATGTACAACAAATCATTGAAAAAGTAAGAATTCAACGTATATATTGGTAAAGACATTCTTTATCTGCAGAAAGTAGAAATAGCTGCCAGAAGTGTGGATACTTTCTTAGCAGTAATGCTATTGATATATTTGACAATTTGCATGAACTAGAAAAGAGTGTCCAAATAGATACAAAAGCAGGATTAGTATATATAGCTGGATATATTGTGCGAAATAAAGTTGAAGAGTACGAAGAAGTTAAATTTTATTACGAAGAACTTGGTGGTTATACTGTTAAAATTAATTGCGGAGGTTTGAAAATACCAAATGACATTGTTTGTCAGTGGACAATATTTTCTTTTACGAAATTGTTAAAAATATCTGCCTATGCTAATTTATATGCACCAAGGTTATCTGAAGAGCCACAACAAAAGATTTTGAAGTTTTAAAGGTGATTTCAAGTTGTTGTTGCTTTTTATTGGCCCCAGGCTCCGATTTACAATATTGAATTATTATTGTTATTGAAATTCCAATATTGTATATTATACTGTAAACTCAAGAGCAACATTGGTCATCGATTATGTTGATATATAGTATCATTCAAAGTTGCTTTTTGAAGCTGAGGTAGTAAGTTTTAAAAAAAGCATAGTTTCCTAATGTGCTATATGTCCTTCACCAATTTCAAGCATTACGATTATTGAACGTAGACTTATATCATAAGATTTTTCGGAAAATTTATTTGAACGTTTTTACTGGTATAGAAACTCATATTTCTTAAACATTTAGTGTAACCGAATAGAAGTAATAATATACTTCTTTTCACAGTCAGGGCATGTTCCAACTAAGGCAAAAATTTGTATACTAGCATCAACTAAAAGATAAATGGAGTCGCTTCAATAAATGTGAAACTGTAGTTGCGAAATAACTTTAATATCAGCAATAGCATTTTTTTTAAACATATAATTTAGGTGCCCCAAGAAGTCTTTATCACGGTCTTATCAGAGAGCACCGCGGATGAGCATTTAATTGGAAGTACATGCCTCCTTCCAAACCGATGTTGCAAAACTCTTTCAGAGGTGGGGTTTGAACCACAGATCCTTTGTTTCTGAGGCAAGTGCGCTACCACTGCGCCACGGCTGCTCATAGATAGTGGAGGTTATAAATTTAGGTAAAAAACTTAAAGCATTAATCTCAACAACGAAGCTTCACTCACATAAGCTTTGAAATCTTTTATTTTGTGACCAAACTGGAAAATATGATTTTATGGTGGTACCGCTAGAAGAAAGATATTTTCTTTTATAGTAATAGCGAATTGTTTTAACATCAATTTTCAATACTAAAATTAAGTACGAATTTAAAAAGTATATTTTTATAACAAATTGGGCATTTTTTAAAGCTGAGTCAGCATTTTTTAAAGCTGAGTCAGCATTTTTTTTTACAGTTTTGTGAGCAAAATTAGGATAAACTTGGGACACAATTTTAAAACGACTAATGCATATAATATAAAATTTAGTAAAATGATATTTAACAAATATATGAAGGGAACTAGCGAAAGAAAAAATCTATAGACAGGCTTAAAAACTCATAATGGCGTTCAACGTAAAAAATTACAATTTTAAAACCCTCTATCCAAATACAAAATTAAAATAAATGAAATCAAATAAAGAGTCATTAATTTCTTTCCTCTCAGTTTCTAGGTATATGTTTGAAGAATGTTACCAAAAAATTTTAAGTCATAAATTTAATATCTATGAAAATATGAGATTTGAAAAACTTAAAATTGCATGAAAATCATATTTCGCAAAAAATGCAATTTAAAAACTTAAACACATCATCTTTATACTTCAAAAGACCCCTCAAATAATATATCATTGGAAAGTATAGAATGACATTTTAAGAGTATATGTTTACACAACTTTGATTTTTTTTTCTAGGGGAACCACCTTAAGTACCTTTTTTATTAAAAACTCTAGACACTTGATTTAATGTTAGTAACTAAATTAAGTTACATTTGAGGACACTAAAGTCGTTTGGTTTTATAATTTTAATATTTGGCTTCTCTGCCGCATTTTACACGATGTTTACCTTCATTTCTATGGTGTTGCTAAGGAGAAATACTCTGTAGTTTATTTTAAAGGAAAAAAGAGAAAAACCTAATATCGTTTATATTGAAAAAAGTTATATTCAAAAAATTATATATATTTGGATTATTAAAATTTAAAATCAAAATTCCTCAGATTTTCAAAGTAGCGCCACGGCTCAACAACAAAAATTTAAAAATATTTTGTATTTGTCGTTTTGTCTATTAATCAAACCAAATATGTAAAAAAGAAAAAGAATTAAAGGCATTCATTATTTGCGACTTTCTGGTTCTCATAATATGAGATTTTTTTTTTTAGTTTTCTATTATTAATAAGAGTTTTTTTAATATGGCAGCCATCTTATAAACTGAATAACTAAACCTATACAGCCAATATTGACCAATAATGCACAATTAATTTCGGATATCTAACTAAAATCTAGATTCATTGTTTAAAACCAAGTTGACTAAAAAAAACCTTCACTGATTAAAACTCAAAATGATAATTCAAGATTTTTAAAAAAATCCATTTATAACCAACTATAAAACGTTTCGTCATCAGTGTAACAGCCAATCATGTAACAATCTAATGCAACAACCAAAACCAACAAATGTTATTCTTTTAACCATTTCAAAACTTGTGGAGTAAAATATGAAATTAAAACAGTAGCGCCTGAAAAATACAAAAAAATAAAAATAAAAAAAAAATAAAAAAAACTATCTTCCATTTACTAACATTTTTGCTTAGTTAAAAAAAACTGCAAAAAATGATTAATACCGGCTCTCATCATGCAATGCAATGACTCCATGACAGCTTGTTTGATGTCAAACGCACCTTGTTGACTAGCATGATAAAGCATGGCGTATTCACCGGATACCTAAAAAAAATAAAGGAAAATAGACTTTTTCATTTTAAAAGGGTATTTGAATACAAAAATTGTTGACATAATTTAAATGAAAAAGACTTTAAAGATCGATCAACAAAGTTGATCTGTAAGTACTTCTTTCTCAAAATTTAAAGTCATATTTCTCAAAATTGAAGTTGAATTACAAAATTAAATTTAATAAAGTTATGTTAATGATTTGAAACATATACTGAACAATATGAAAAGTAGTTTTATTTCCTACGAAAGAAAACAATAGTAAAAGAGTTCTTTTTATTTTTCATATGTAAAAATCAAACTTGTTTTTATAAAAATAAAATAAATGATTTTATGTTAAAAGAGCAAATATACGAAATAAAAATAAAAACACAACTATATATATATAATAAAGAAAATATTAAAAAAAAAAAATCAATTGAGTCTAAAAATATAAAATATTTTAATTAACCTGATAAACAGCAACAGGATAATCTGGATACTATAAAAAAATTAAAATATAAGAATTAACATATTAAAATTTTTCTTTTTCTGGAATTTTAGATCAGGGAGAGTGTGTATGAAAGATCCAGTTTTAAAATGGCGTGAAAAAAACTCAATTGTAATAACTTTTTTTTTTTTTTTTTTAATTCAATAATTACATTACTAAAATAAATCGGATAACAATACTAATAATCTATCATACACCTGTTTTAAAAAAAGAAAGAAAACAGCTCTTTCATAACATTGTGTCAATGAAAGAGCCACCTCTGTGCCATTGAATAAGCCGTAACTTTTTTCGAACGGCCATCAGCCGTAACTTTTTTTTGGACACTATTAAGTCTTTTAAAAATATTAAACTGTTAAATAGACTTCTCAAAACCAGATTGTACTTAAAGTTTTATAACTCTATGATAATCAATGATAAAACAAATGATAAAACAGTTTTAATAATAGTTTTACAAATTATTCAAAATCAAAAAATTATATGAGAATGAGAATAATGAAATAACATAATAATAAAAATACATAATAATATAATAAATACATAATAGAATATAATAAAATGAATCAAGCAATACAAAAAAAGTTTTAAAAAATTATTTACACTTTAAAAAAAAAATGACTTTTTCAGATCTTTGACTTTTAAAAATTTTATTGAATATTATTTTAAATTTAAACGGAGCTATGTTTTAGAACTTCATGAAAAGTCATTAAAACAACCATAGTCATAAGAAATAGATAGTCTGGTCACTCGGGCCGTATTATGTGATTTTTCTAATATTCGTTAAAAACACTTGAAAACTGTCGAACGGCCAGGAACAGAGTGCACAAAGTATGGAAACGGAAAAAGAGTTCAATGGTGAAATTGATATTGAAACATTATTTTTTTCTTTGGAAAATGATTTTCTTTTTGCAGACGGAAATTTTAATAAAGATTTAGACGCCTTGGTGTTGGAGTTGTCTAGTGAACCTGTTGAAAGCACATTTTCTTGCACAATTTGCTCTAAGAAGTGCATATCTCAAAGAGGCCTTACAAGGCATACAAATTCAAAACATCAAAGTATTCCTTTAGATTTAACATTACAAAATCCTCAACCACCAATTCTTCTCAGCGAATTTAAAAGTCTGCTTGATAAAAGCATTACTACCTTGATTGAAGACGAATGCTATCCTGATTTGTATAGAAATGAGTTAAGAATTAATCATGCAATGCTATTAGAAAATTCTTAACAAACCCTATCATTATTAGAGGCAACAATAGCTAGTTTTAAAGATAATGGCGATGCAGAAAAGTTTTATCCTCAATTTTACAAAGATATTAATTGTGATAGAGTAATTTTCATTAACAGTCTGACTAAAAAAACAACTAGACTTCTTGGCTATGAACTATGCAATCAAGTTTTAGCATTTCTTACAAACTCATTTTGCAATAATTCGTTTGTAAGTTTAAATGAGTTATCGTCAGTTGATCTTTCAGATAGAGATAAAGAAATTATCTTGTATCTAAGTGGTTACGTATTCGGTACATTTTATTGCAGAGTTTGCAGTTCGCGGTTATGGCAGCAAAAGTTAAGCACAGACTGCCTTTCACTTCTTAATGCTGGTAAAATAGAACATATTTTTAAGAATCCTGAAACATCCACTAAGTCTTACCAAAAATTTGTAGATGCTAAAAATCGAGGTGGTTTGTGGAAAGTGTCTCCTCCAGTTTTAGAAACCTTTACAAAAGTTGAGCTTCTCTTTCGCCAACAAAGTAATGGTTTTGCAAAAAAAATTGATTCAGAACTGATTGTAACCGAAATTTTAAAAAACAGTGTTGTAATGGCTAGCATATCTGAACTTCGTAGTCTTTGCACAAATCAAGTATCCAAAGAACTGTCTTTAAACTTATTTTATCATCTGGTTACACTTTAAGCTAGAGTGAGATCTTTTTCATATGCAAAAGAAAAACTAAGTATCCACAAACTTAAAGGGAATCAAACAAAGTCAAAATCACTCTGTTCAAAAATGAAAAAAACATCAATTGGATTTGAATAAATAGTTTAATGTAATATCACATTCAAAAACGGCTATTTTCATAGCCACAAATTTCATAAAAACATACTTGGCATAGTAACTCAGTTATTTATTTGTCATTAAAATATTAATTTGAGAAAATGTTTCAATTTGTTTGTGTCAATAAGTCATAGGTAATGCCCATAAGAATTTAAATCCAAAGGACCCTGATCAAAATGTAATACAAAATTAAAATATACATACAATAGTTTTAAATTTATAATAAACAAATATTTTCAGGTTAACTTTCTGCTGACTGATTTGTAGTGAGAGAGAGTGTTGTTTCATTAAGATCAGAACTGGGTATTTTTATTGTGACACTACCACTAGGAAGATTGCCATCTAAGGTTAAGAAGCTCCTACCTCAGTCAGGTCACCCTACTATAAATTGTATGTATTATATATATATATATATATATATATATATATATATATATATATATATATATATATATATATATATATATATATATATATATATATATATATATATACAACCCGTAGATGTTGTCAGAAAGTTTTTTCCATATTTTGTTGACAAAAAGTAAAAATTAAAATGCAAGACCGGAATTATTTTTTTTTATTAATTGATAGACTGCCTGCCCCAACCAAACCCTCAGTCGATGTAGCAACACTCCCTTGCGGGTCAGGCTAAAAGATAGTAGATGTAGCAGCACTCCCTTGCGGGTCAGGCTATTTGTCAGTCGATGTAGCAGCACTCCCTTGCGAGTCAGGCTATAAGATAGTCGATGTAGCAACACTCCGCGCATGATTTACAGTAAAAAAAAAATAAAAACATTTTATTAAAAAAATTAAAAATAAAAACGTTTTATTAAAAAAAATAAAAATAAAAACATTGTTTATATTGTTAAAAACATCCAGAATGTTTTTAAAACATTCTGGTCAATTAAATTTGCGTTTTTGTGGTTTTTTTAAAAAACGATTTATTTGTAATTAAATTAATGGTTTTTACTCTTGTCCAACATGCAAATGTTGGACGAAAGTCAAAAGTAATTAAAAGTGACGTATGTGTTGGCGTAAGAATCACTTTTTTCCTTCCGCTCTTCCCAAAGACAACAAACTATAGAACTATAGATCTATATATATATATATATATATATATATATATATATATATATATATATATATATATATATATATATATATATATATATATATATATATATATATATATATGTATGGATATATATATATATATATGGATATATATATATATATATATATATATATATATATGTAAATTATGTTAGTGTATTTTACAAATAGAGTGCTCAATGTTCTTAAAGAACAGAGCAATAATAAATTAGTAAAAAACACTTATCTAACTTTTTCTTCAATTTGAAGTTTCACCATTGCTGGGTCATCAGGAAGAGTTCCTCAGGGAACTTTAGGGAATTTAGAATTTAGAGTTCCTTAGGGATCTCAGGGAATTTAGAATTTATATTAAAAAATATTTTATATATGAAAAAAATTCTAGTCCTCTCTTGTATTAGCTATTTGACATATATATATATATATATATATATATATATATATATATATATATATATATATATATATATATATATATATATATATATATATATATATATATATATATATATAGCACCGCTCTGAGCTTAATCAAGTCAAGCTTAAATTATGACACCATACACCCAAGTGAATAGGTGTCAAATAAAGGTTTTTGTTAAGATTTCTTACTTTACAGATGATGTAAATATGCTAAGAGCAGACATTAAACCACTGATCTATTGCTTCTAATGCAAGCGATCTTACCACTACACATATAAAAGCTCCCCCATGCACCCAATAAGAGGAAGGGACAGCAAATTTAGGGAGCTTTTTTCAAATTTTAGAAGTCCCTAAACCAAATTTGTTGAACTAATAATCTAATACATTAGGTACATAAGGTAATCAAATGTTTTTTAAAATTATAGTGTCCTAATGACAGTTTTTGGGAAAAATACATTTTTTTATATATCCAGTGGTACCTATGAAAAATAGATGAGCTTTAAGAAAATCACCCAGTACCACCCCTGATTACACGCTAGGTCCCAAATACTATTTTATTGTTATCAGAGGCTCTATAAAAATCCCAATACTTAAATAATATCCTTAAAGGTTCTATAAAAAGCATCATTGGTGCTTGTTTACATTGTAACAAAAGTAAAACAAACAAAAAACAAGTCTGCAAAATAAACTTTTCTATTTATTATTATAACAACAAATTTCTCAATTAACTGATTTTATACTAATTAACAATTGCCATTTAATGTTTTTAAAAAGATTTGTGGCTATGAATATAGCTGTTTTTATGCAAATTCATTTATTTGTTTTCAGCAGTACAAGGAGACAAGAGTTTTTTTTTATAAAATCACTTAAAAAGTTAACATTTTTTATCAACAGATTTTTCAGAGTAAGTCCATTTTCTGTGTGGTATACGTGCCATACTCTCCTCCATTGACATTTTGTTTGATTCATTCAGACAGTTACCTGCAATCGGATGAAATAACTGTTGATTTCGAATAGTATTATCATTGAATCCAAAATCAAACAAGGAAGGATTATCTTTTCTTCTACCAATTGACCGTTGTTGTCCAAAGTAATTTTCTAAAGGATCTTGACAAAACCTTTCAGTTAATACATACCTTACATTGTTATTAATTAAAAATTTGACAAGTTCAATAACAGAATTAACTGTGATCTTTATACCATCATGGGTTTGTCAAGTAATAAACATATTACTTCTATCATTTTTTAAAAAATTTCCGGGTCTTGATTCAATAGAAAAATTTTTATTTTAGCCATGTAAATTGAACATCATTAGTATCAGAAAATGGTTTCAAAAATGAGTTGCGTTTTAATATATAATCATTTGTATTACGAACCTTTAAGCAATCAAAAAAATCATTAAAATATTTGCAAAACTGTGCAGTTCCAGCAGTATCAGATGGTGCATAGATTTCTAATGCAGTACTACATGAATTACTTAAAACTTGTGCAGCTAAACGAACATTCATAGCTGAAAATGGAGTTATTTTGATGTGCTCAACGGTTAGCTTTGGACATGCATGCAATTGACATTTTAAATCTTCATAAAACAAATCAGTTATATGAGACCATAAAAACATGTTGACCCTGATTCCACATGTAACGATTGCTTTTACCAGCTCCAGAATGAGAAAGGCTGTTCCTTATTGTTTTAATTGAATGAAGGACATCACAAATAAAATATATAAACCTTTTATCGCCATCATCAGCAAATAAATAATCAGTGCGGTAAGTCACATCAACATCACCATTATTATCTTCTTTCTCAGTCAGATTAAAATGCATTTTAAAAAATTTTCTATTCGATGATGCTCCATCACAAGTAACTGCTGCTACTTTTAAACCAACTGAGATTTATGAAATGCCAACAGCTTTCCGAAATAGGGGAAATAATTGCACTGATGTAATATTTATAGTAGCAAAGTTTGCAAAGCTGTATTTGAAAAGATTTACCATACTTCTTATTAAGAAAACTAATACACGAGAAGCAAGTTTGTCTGCCTGTTGTAATGTTGCAAAATTAACAATAGGATCGCCCAAATCAACATAACCAATTAATTCTCCAGAATGTTTGTCCCAAACAAGATTTTCTTGAATTTTCATTTCATCAAGAACCAAGACAATAAACTTTTCTTGAGCTGAAAAATGTTCGACTTTATCTTTTAATTCTTTGATTATATTTTCATTAAATCTTAACTTTGGCTTCACATAATTTTTATAGTCACAATCGCCTACGACTTGGTAAAACTAAGAAACCAGAAATATTTTTCTCATTTAATCGTACTGCTTCATAAGTAGCTGGTGATTTTGCAGCTAATCCCAAACAGTAACGTATTATTGCTGGATGATAGCAAATCCCTTGTTTTGAGCTTTTTAAATATTTTTGCTGCTCTTCCCAAAACAGGCTCATAAATGGAGAAATCTTGCTTTTATCAGCTCCTGCTATTATTTGAACTAAATCACTTTCAATACTTTTACTTATAGGTAGTGATGAATTTTAAATCTCCTGCTTCATCAAAGCTAATTCCTTTATTAATTCTTATTTAATTAGCTAATTTAATTAGCTAATAACTTTTTTAATTCAGCTAATAACTTTTTTAATTAAGCTAATAGCTCTTATTTAATTAGCTAATAACTTAGCTAATTCCTTTATTAATTCTTATTATTCATAAATAATTTTAAATAATAATAACTAACTTTAATAAATAACTTAGCTAATTGCTTTATTAATTCTTATTATTTTCCAGACAAACACTCTGTAATGTAAGCTTCAGACGATCTGGAGATGTAAATTTAATTGGTGCATTTAATTTAGCAGGGATACAAGCATTGGCAACATTTTTTTCAAACTTATGATTTCTTTTTTTTTCAATGCTTTTGCATTGAGAACAGCATAACACTAACTCAATCAGCATAATACATGACTGAGATCGAAAATAATCTGTCTGATTTAAGGGAAACTCATTTCTAGATGAAAATAAATCAATCTTTTTTGAAATACAATGTTTAATATACAGATTTGACTTTAATGTGAATATATCAGTTATTCCAGAACACAGGCTAAATGAAGTAACAACAGAAAAAAGACTTGAAGCTGAAATATGTTGCATTGACCTTTTATATTTTCTATATATTAAATGATCATCTGGAATGAGCCAAGAATATACACGAATGGTAAAAGGAAGACTATCATCAACATATATTTCATATAGAGGACATAAGTGGATTGTGTCATAAAGTTTAAATTCTGCCACAACAGGACTCACACTCACTGTCCAGTCACAAATCTTTAACTTGCTAATATGATTAAGGAACTCTTCGTATGATTTATATATGGGTTTAAAAGTAATAATACTATTTGAAATCATAGAAACATCTCTTTTAGCAACAATTGAAGATGCATATTCCCTTTGTATAGGTATTGATGATATAAAACTTTTTTTTGGTAGACAAATAGTCGGTAATGATCCAGGTTTTAGTGACTTTCTGTTATCGTTATGAAGCGTCATTTCTGGAAGATAATGCTTTTCACAAATAAACAGATTCTTACTTTCTATTTGAGCCTTCAAATAAGAATAATGGCTATTAGATTTTTTCTCCAAAAAGTATTAAAACTATCAGTAGATGCAGGAATTTTAAATATTGAAACTCCCTTATGCCTCCTAGAAGTACTGCATCCATAAATAGAACAATTAGCACCAGGCATTTAAAGAATTGGATGAAGAAGATGCAATTTAAACAGGCAGTTCCTAGAAAAACAATCAACAAAAATAAATTTTGTGCACTCTGCAGCGGACTGGACACTAAAAAAATGCTAACAAAGAGTTGATCAAAAGAATACCGCAAGTGGCCAGACTATCTATTTTTTTATGACTATGAAACAACTGATTTCGATAGAATAAGCTCAAAAATAAATAAGTAAACCACCAAAAATTACTTTTCATTTTCAAAATCTTTAGTGCTCCCTTACGACACTATTCATTTTAGTAGAACTGTACAATTTTTGTGGGTTACAGGTATCCAGTGTTGTTACACAATGAGTTAAATACAATAAAGATTGGATGCCAGTAAATTAGAAATAATGGTATTGGCTCCTTCAAAACCTGGCTCTTTCATACACACTCTCCCCTACATAAAAGTCAAAGTTCAATTTTAAGTCTTTTAGAACTAAATAAGTTTTATATATCACCAAAATGGTTGTTAAGTATTTAAATAGATAACATTAACACGTTGCTATTGAATTATAAATTTCAAAAATCATGTTTTACTGTTATTATTAAAACATTAATTGAAATGAAAGCTAAAATATGTATAATAAGATATCTAAAAAGCAAGAATACTTTCACTAATAAAGAAAAATGCATTCTCTGTGGTATTGAAGTTTTTTGTTCATCTGATAAACTACGCAGCCATAAAAAGCCAATTGTTCTGGTATATCTGATAAAGAAAAAAAAGATTTTTTTGTTAAATCTGTAAATAATAAAGTTGATATAAGTAAATAACATAGTGACGTTAATTTGATAAGTCAACAAAGTGAAGAATCTGATATTCCAAAAGAGTTTAATAAAAATGCTGCCATGATAAATTGGATGGACACTTTAAGCAAATCTGACCAATTGCAATATGATGAGTTATTGTCAAATTTTGTTTTTAGAACTGGAATTCCATTTAATGTTATAAACTCTTTAGCTTTTAGAAACTTTAGAGGTGTGTTAAGATTTAAACTATGTCATCAGAAAAAATGATCAGTACTACTCTTCTGAATAATCAGTATTTAAAGGTATTACAATATTGGCCTAAAAATGATAATAATAAAAATGATAGGCAAACATCTATATTTTTAAATTTCAAGTGAAGGTTGGTCAAATATTCGAAATAAACACCTTGTAAACTACGTTATCATAATTCCTGGAAAACAGCCTTTTTTTTAAATCTATAAACACTAGTGGTGCTTTTCAAACAGGAAAAACTAACGCTGAAGATATTTTAAAATTTGTAGAAGAATTAGGATAAACGTGTTTCTATTATAACTGATAACACAAGTTCAAAGAGAAGTGCATGGGATATTATAGGATGTAAATTTCCTAAGATTTTTGCTAATGGATGTAACTGCTTACGTCATTAATCTACCCATAAAAATATATTATTTCTTTGGATTATTTTAAAGAAAGAACTGCTCTACAAATTGTCTCATTTATAAAAAGAATAGATTTGCTTTCATAGGGTAGGGTGGGGTAATCTGAGCCTATTATTACCTATTTCTGGCTTGGAAAAAAAATATACAGCAAAACAACTTAAAATCATGATTAGACATCATTTTTAGTAAACTACATCAAAAAAAGTTTATATATTATTTTTAAATATGTCTAAGAAGTACTAATTTGAGTTGTATTCTATAGCACCACATTAACTCATTTAGTGAGGTCGAAGTTACATTTTTATCTTTTTTAATGAAATATACCAACTTATAGTAAAAAATAACTGAAGTCATATTGAGTATGTATTATAAGTCAAATTGAGTATGTATTATATTTAAACTATTTGATCAAAAGTTTAAGCATAATAGTACTTTAATAGCAAAGAAACGTTTTAAACACAAAAAACTTTACTTGTTCAAAGCGCTAAATTAGAAACGCAGAATGAATATTTTTTTCTCTTAGCTAATTTCCAAGGAATGCAGAACATTCTTGTGGTTCAATTTCCATAGTTATTTTTTTTTTTTTTTACGAATATTCTTAATATATAGAATAAATCATATTACAATTGTCCATTTTGAATACGATACTCAAATTTAAAAGTCAAAATATAAGTACTTCGCCAAAGTATGATTAAATTATGTTTAAGGAAGAGTTTAAAGCAAAAGCCTAATTAAAAATTATCCAAAGTTTTTTGTGTTATATATTAGAGATTCATTATCCTACAAAAACGTTGTTTTTGTAGGATTATGAATCTCTAATATATAACACAATGTTTGTATAATAAAAATTCAATGTGCAAAATTTTAAAACCATTACACTGCAATATCTACTAGTTTTAATTGAAAACATGATATCATTACACCATAAATGATCATCTTAAGGAGTCAATAGCAACATGGACTCAGGAAAAATGAATCCAAAAACAAAGTTAGACTTTTAATTTATGCTAATTTTCATATTAAAGATATTTATTGTTGTATAAGCATTAAATTTTCATTGACAAAAAACACATTGACATATAGACCCACATTACCCCACCCAAAAATGTAGCTTATTTCAAAAAAACCATGCATCATTCTGTCAAAACTAATTGAACCTAATTATGTGGTAATTTTCTTCCAGATAAAATATTTTTACGTGTTAGACCCCGTTTTTAATACCTTTTTCTGAAGTTTAAGGTATTCAATGAAAATAAAAATATACTTAAGAATTTGCCCTACATTACCCCTTAAACCCACATTACCCTACCCTACTCTATAGGTTTAATGAATTAAAAAAATAGTATAGAATTCAAAACACCTTAGTAATTCCTGTTGACACTTGTAGGTATACTCAATATAATTGCTTATCAAAATTAATGAATGCTAAATTTATTGTTGAACTCTTAATTGAAAATCAAGTTATATCAATTATTAAAGCATCAGTAATGTCAATTATTAAATCATCAAAAGTAAATCATAAAAATTGTTTTTGATTGCGAGTTTAGGAAAAAAAGTCAAAAGCTTATCAATCAAACTTAAATTCCCAAGTAATATAATTGTGAAATTTTAAAGTGATAAATATGATTTACCAAACATTTAAAACGATTTTAGACAAAAAGACTACTCTGTCATTTTAAAAAACATGATTTAGATTCAGGAATAATTGTCAAGTTATTATATGAAAGGTGGGTCTTTATCCATAAAGAATCTATGAGATTTGCAATTGTTTTATCACCAATATATGCTAGTGATGACATGATTGGTTCAGATAAATTAGACACTTTAAAATAAATAAAAAAATATTTACAATATTTTATGATTCAGAAGAAAAAACTAATTCATTTTTTTTTTTTGAATTAAATGAATATTTAACACAATTTTTTTTTTATGTCAGACAGCACCAAATAAGAAATTTTTAAAAGGAGAAATTTTCAATACTGGGTAATTGTCAGAAAAAACAAATTTCCAAATTTATCAAAATTACAATCAGGTTATTTACAGTTCCAACAACTTCTGCTTCTAGTGAAAGGGTTTGGAGCACTTATAATTTCATTCATGAAAAGAGGAGAAAAAGACTATTCAATGAAAATGTGGGAAGATTAACTTTTTTTTACATCAATGCATCTTTATTAGACAAAATAAATAAACAAAATTACTTATGTGATGAAAGCTATGTTGAAGTAGATGTTGAATAACTAAAGAGAATGACTTCATTAGGTTAAGATAAAGATGACTTCATTAAGTTCTTTTTGTGATTTGACTTATTGACAACCTACTTAGCAGAGAACAAAAAAAATATATTCTTAAAGTTTTAAATGTAAAAAACATTCACCCATTCTTTTTAGTCTCTTGTTATTAGATTTGTTCATTACAATGTTTTTTTTTGTTCATAATGTTATATGTTTGTTGTTCAAATTTCATATCATTGTTAAATAAACATTTGTTATTTACTATTAATAATTAAAGTATTTACTATTCATAATTAAAGTATAAAGCATGAATATGGAATATCCATGCACATACTTTATGGGGAGGATTTGGAACTTACGAAACAGAGCGACAGATTCAAAAAAGGTGTTGAAATTTTGTGATACAAAAACAAACAAAAATGGATTAGAAGTCCTGGTCAGAGTAAGGATTTTTCCATGTTCTGGTCTAAATTATGGAAACAAGATGGAAGTAAATGTTTTTGAGAGTGATTTGTTCTTTTACGCTATGATTTCTAGACAATGAAGTTGTCTAGAAATCATACCCTAACAGTAAAAATTGTGAAAAAGTATGACCTTTAAGGAGCTGTAACTATTGAGTCAGCATAGCAACATGAATTTTTACATGAGATGATAGCTGTGGGTCTGCTCTTCCATTTAAAAAAAAAAAAATTGCGCATGGTTGCATTGGTATCTGAAAAATCCGCTGTGAAAGACATGATTTTGAAAAAACTGTTCTAACTTACCACCACTTTAAAAACTGAAGCCAAAAGATTTGAAAATAATATTAACTAAAAATATGTTCATATTTTTAGTTAATATTATTAGTTAATAGTTATGTTCATATTTTTAGTTAATATAAAAGTGTAAACTGCCATATACAAACAAAATTTACACCCGATCTTAACCTACTTACTAGAAAAATGAATTTGAAAAATGAATTAAATATTAACAAGTCAAAAAATTTCATAGAGTTATGAGTTTATTTCATATGTAGTTTTATACTATATGCCACTTAGGAAACTATATTTTATAAATTAATCACCCTTAAATCAACATCCTTGGCATTATCGTTTAGACTGAACCCCAACTTTACTTGATAATTGCTTTAACAAAAAATTCATGATATCCACATTTATTTATTTTTAGTTGCTTTCAAAACAATACACTTCCTTGGTGTATTGTTATTGAAAATATTAGTTAAAAAATGAATTGCTAATTCATTACTATGACCATGTACTATGACCATGTGTTGAGTAGTGAGAAACTGTATAAAAAGCTCATGTTCATTAAAATATAATAATTTAGCTAGAAGAATAACAAAGAAAACAACTACATCCCAAATAAGTAAACTTTATGTGCAATTTTTTTTTCTTCAAATAATTATTGGTAAGAAGGAATTTAAAATTAACTTTGAACCAACAAGATGGTTGCGATTCATATAGGCAGTAACGGGATGTAATTAATTATTCATCATTGAGCAATTGGATTCACATCCAATCACTTTTGATTAAGATTATATGCCAGAAGAGATGTTTATGAGCATTTTTTAAACTCAAGTTACTTTTTAAAGACCAGAAAGGTAAGAATCTTCAATTATTAAGAAAAGATTACAGTGAGCCATCAAAAGATAAAGATCAATCCAATCATATAAACTTCTAATAAACAAGAAAAATCTAAAGAAGTGGATAGCAAGAGAAGACAGAAAACTATGCAATCTAGTTTTCTGTCAAGACAGTGGTTGAAGTACATCATTTATTGACAGGATTGAATTTGACACGCACATAAGAGCTGGTATTCATTCTTCGCAGATAACTTTTGCAATGGATAAAAAATAGTTTGTATTAAAAATGAAATCACAACTTTTTGCCAATATTGAGAGACATACTTACTATATCTGATATGACTCTCAAAACTGTGAACAATTTCCTATCATGTCTTGTTTCAAAGGGTTGGGTGGGCTCTACAAGTTAGAAGCACTTTTCAATTTTCTTATGCTCAAAATGCTTTGCTGTATAAATACTTTATGGAAGGTAAACAGACACATAAGAAATTGAGTCCAGACCAAGTGGAAAAGTTACTTTGAAACAATTTTGATACCCACCAATATGTTACTATGCAGCAGATTATATCTTTGTTTTCAAGATAGACAAAAAATATAAAAAGGATCATTAAAAGAACTGGCAGAAACAACAAACAATCAGCCAATTGATGACAAAAAACAAATGGATACATTTATGATAACGATGATGGTAAAAATGTTGAAAATAACAAGATGATGAAAATGAATTAGGAATGGAAATACAAGAGTGTTGAATGGTGAATGTTGTAATATAACAAATTATAAGAGTATTTAAAATATAATATTAAAATAGATAATTGAATGCAACAACAGAGTACTCTAAGATTTTAATATATGCGATTTTTTTATTATCAGTGAATTGTTTCTATTATTCTATTTGTTTTATCAGGTGTTTATTCTATTTGTTTATTATCGATGAGCTAGCTGCATATAAGGAAGACAGTTGAGTGGCTGTGAAACATAATGTACCCTAGTACAGTCACAAAGATAAACTTGTTTGATGTCTTCTGAAATACAGAGTTTAAACATTGTTTTATTAAAATGTAGCTCAATTTAATTATTTGTTTTACTGTTTAGATAGGTGAGAGTGTTTAGAATGAGAATGTAACTCTTTTGTGCATTACTGTGGAGTCGAAATCGCTAAACAAAATTGCGACTCTGACTCCAATAGTAAAACTTTTCAGTATTGCACGTGCATGTACAAAATATGTAACCTTCAAAGAATTTTTTTTACATATTTGACAAAATCATATAGTTGGCAAAAAAAAATTTTTTTTAATTATCGCAATATTTTTTTAAGAATTCAAAGAATTTTTCAAAAATTTTGCTTCAGAGTCGGAGTTGGAGCAAACAAGTTTTTTTTATTTATTATTTTTCTAATAAAAATTGTGGCTGGCTATTATAAACAAGTAGACAAAACTTATTAAAATAAATAATATTCCAGTTATAGCATCTTAAAGTATGATAAAATATAAAAATAAGCAAATTTATCAAAACTCGTCTGATTTTTAATGTACTGCCATAGCAGAATGACAAATATTCATACCAAAATATTTTCTATTTGTCATTGCATATATTATTATTTGTCATTGCATATATTATTATTTGTCATTGCATATATTATTATTTTTCATTGCATATATTATTATTTGTCATTGCATATATTATACAAAGTGAACATGTAAAAAAGAGCAGATCAATGAAATTCATTTTTTTCCTATAAAATTGTCTGATTCTTAATGGCTCTTAAAAATTAAATAAAACATTTGTTAATTTTTATTTTATTCATTTTATTAAAAATTTAAATGAAGTGTTTGTTTTGCCATTTTTAATTAATTTGAAATATCAAATAAAATTAATTTTTAAAATTACCAGACCCTGTCAGGTTGGCATTGGCGAATGCCAACCCTAATTCTGAAGGGTGTGTAAATGTATATATATATATATACATATACACATATATAAATTTTCTAATTTAGAAAAATTTTAACTCTAAATCTAAAATATCCTAATAACAATTTTCATAATGGGTACACAATAGCCATTATGAAAATCTGCTGAAACCAAAAAAATGTGGATCCATGGATGTTAAATTTAAAAAAAATGTCACCTAATCTATTAATTGTCTTTGGATACTCAACACACACATATAAAATTCAATGAAAAACCTTATTATTTTTAGCTATAAGAATTATTTAAAATGAATGATATATAGTTTCTTTTTTGATTGATAGTCTAGTACCAATTTTGTTAAAAGGCCATCTATATTTGGTAGATAGAAAAAGGTCATTCTTTACCAAGAATCAGACAAGAAAAACTAATAGTGCTTTTATCTCCTTTTTTGTTTGAGTTTTTAAATTTTTATCTTATTTATTGAAATTCTAAGAAGTGACTGTTATCAAATAGTTGATTGATATTACAACCAGTTTAACTTTTTTCTAGTGACTTAGCGAACCAACATTTTACATAAATATCAATGTGCAACTAGTGACTTAGCGAACCAACATTTTACATAAATATCAATATGTGCAACTATTAGCTTTCAAAAAATAAGTATGCAAGATTTATATTCAAAGTTCTACATGTTTCAACCTTTAGCTAAAAGGAACAAAAGCAAATTAAACTAAAACGATTTGTTTTTTTAATTTATCCAAACAATTATAAAGAGATTTCAATTCTAAAATAAAAATTAAACTAAAACGATTAGTTTTAATAACCTATCCAAACAATAATAAATATTTTAAATCTAACCTTAGACAATTAAATTGGTAAGAAGTAAATGAAGTTTTTATTTAATAAAAAAAAAACATTAATAGATAGCAAACACACGTAATACTTAACTAGTTTATAATTTCTTATGTGACAGAATGATCGCATATAGGTGACCAACAGAGCCATCAAGTTGCATAGACCTGGAAGAGTGATAATAAAATAGATTGTAGATGAAGTTGTTGAATAAATAATAAAAATCATAAAAAAATATAAAATGAGTATCATCTCCCAGGTCTACATAACTAAACAGGTCCGCTGGTCTTCTATATGCAATCATTGTGTCGTATAAGCAATTAAAAACAAATATTAATAGATAGCAAACACTAGTAATGTTTATCTTGCTTGTTTTTAAATTGTTACCCAATTGCGCTTTTATGTACTTTAATAGTAGATTTATTTTATATGACATTTAAAAAATTATTAATTTTAAAAAATTAACTTGAATAAAAAAAAAATAATAATAAAAAGCATTTAAATTCTACTTATTAAAAAAAAAGTAACAAATATAAAAACATAAATAATTGCAGTAAAAAAAAAGTAAATTTTGGTTTTTAAGAACCACAAAAGCTTTAGATTCCTTCTTAGTTCATCTGATTGGTGGAATACTTTTCGCACACAAAACAAGTGCTTTGCTAATACATCACTATGACAATTATTTAATAAATAGTTAAATAAAAAATGCTCAAGAAATATTTTTCCAATAAATCACTGTCAGTATTAAAATTCTTTAATTCATGCTTAGATTAGATATTTCTGCATCTGCACAATAAATTGCATTTCTGCATCGTAAACTATTATGTTATATTTAGATGATTAATGCAAGCTGGTATTGTTAAGGATAATAAATAGATATCAACTAAAATTATTATGATATATATATAGATAATAAAAGCTTTTTTGTTAAGATTTATTGTTAAGCATAATAAACTGATATCAACTAAAATGAAGAAACCTTGTTTTTAATCTCTTTTACAACATCAAGATAAGCCATTCCTGGCTTGACCATCAGAATATCAGCGCCTTCACTAACATCACGAGACTAAACCAAACAAAAAATAACAGTACATGATTAGAATTAAGACGAAATAAAAAATAATAATAATAATAAAAAAAAAACATGCCACTGATCTATTTGCTAGTCCAGCAGATTGTGGTGGAAGTTGATAGCACCTGCGATCACCAAATGCAGGAGCAGAAGCTGCTGCATCTCTGTAAGAAAGGAATATTTTGTTTCACATTTATTTAGAATGTAGAAAAATATTGCCTGAGATATTTTTAAATATGTAAAAAAAAATTATTAATTTACACAATATAAATATATAATCTAAATACATAACACTAATATATAATATAAATATATAATGTAAATATATAATACTTATATATAATATAAATGTAAAACACAAATACACAAAAGCAAATAAAGAATTAACTTAAAAATTTGAAAACAAAGTAAAAAACAAGAGCAAAAGTTAAAAACAACAATGTAATAATATAATATAAACAGCAAATAAAAATAATAATAATATAAATAACAACTATAAATAATAAAATATAAATAATAATTACTTTCTATAAAGTAAAAGTAACTTTTTAAACTCTTTACTTTAAATGATACCTGAAAAATACCTGAATGGACCATAAAAACAGGATGCAAATTTAGCTGAATAGCTCATTATGGTAACCTATTAAAATATATTTTTTTAATATAGAATAAAAGATGAAAGAAAGGTAAAAATGTACACATATATAAATATTCTTTAAAATTAAAAAAATTAAAATAAAAAGTGAAATATAAAAAATTAAAGTTAAAATTTTTTTTTGCATATATCTATTCTTTTATTTTTGCTAATATTTATATAATTAACTTTTTACAAATTTTAAATTAATAAAAGTTTGTTTAGGGATTTCTAAAAGTATTAACAAACAAAAAACCAAAAGAATATTTTCTTTTTGTAAAAACATTATGTGTTTAGATTTCTTCATACCTTAGTTTCAGATCTCTTCTTTTTAAATCTTTGTTATTTTAGCTACTTTATTTAACATAGTTTTCATGTTAAACATAAAACTCATATTGTATCTAATTTAATTCTAATTTTCCTTGCATAGTATTTTTTTAAAAAATGAATTGACCAAGATGATAATGTTTACAATAATTTTGTACTGAATAAACTAATTAAAACTTATGTATTTTAAACAACATATATTGTAAAACTATTCAATCTTGACTTTTCATTCCTAGATTTCTTTTTTATGCAAATCTCCTTGGTAGTGGCTAAGCAATTCTTTTTTTTATATGCTAAAAAAGTTATAGATCTAAATATCAGTTAAATGACTCTGAGACAAACTGATATTAAGGCATACTGAACACAACAATAAGTCTTAAACTCAAACACATATCAACTGAATTCAATCACTGCCATGCTGTGGATGGCTCAATCTGGTTGAATCATTTGGCTACTATTTTATATACTACTTCAAACTTTATTCATATCTAATTTTTATTCATTAACCATCTTTTAATTAATCACTAAAAAAACTCTCTTGAGAACAATGTTCTTTGCTCTATTATTCCCAATTAAATAAACCTTCTATCTTATCGCAAAGGTTGTGATCTAGAGACTTTTGGAAAATCTGCAACAGAGTCATTAAGGTAAGTTGAATATTTCATCTTTAATTCATGGGTCTGATCTTATTATCACTCCCAAGGATAAGGCTAAAATATTTACAAACAAGATTTCCTCTAATTTGAATCTTGAATCAAATGGCCATACTCTTTCTGCCATTCCAGTTAAACAGGATAACCCATTGTTAGACATCCAAACCACTCTGGTTTCCATTTTAGAGAAGAGTTTACTGACTTCTCATACAAACCAAATACAAAATCCATTTAAAGTTAGCATCTGCTAAGAATGCTTCTCTTTATCGTTATTGCCATTATCTTACTCCTGATTCCATTCTTTACCTCTACAAATCTCTTATTTGTCACTGTATGGAAAACTGTTATCATATTTGGGCTGGTTTTTTTAATGATGCTCTTTCTCTTCTAGACAAGGTCAAAAAATGCATTGTAGATGCAGTTTGAGATACTCTATTATCTGCCAAGCTTGAACCCTATTATCAGCTTAAGCTTGCATGTCTTTCTCTTTTCTACAAATATTTTCATTATTGATCCTCAAAGGAGGATCATCTCTAGTTCCATCAACCAAGACTTATTTCTTGCTTAACTCACAGTTTAGCTAAGTTGCATCCTTTTAATTTATCTTTTTTTTTTCATGCTCTAACATTTTTTATTTACCTAGGTTTTTTCCCTGCACTTCAATCATTTGAAACTCTATTCCATTTTAATGTTTTCCTGATTCAAATAGCCTACAACTTTTCAAGCTTTCTACAACTACTTCCTTGCTCCTTAACACTATTCTTTGTTTTCCAGTAACTCCTAACTTAATAGTGGTTGCTAGCAGCCTTGTTGAGACTGAGTTTGCATTAATAATTAATAATAATTACAATAATAATAATAAAAATTTTTTTTTATTATTATTAAAAAGTTAAATCTTATTCAACTGAAAAAAAGTTTTAATTTAAAGAATAAATATGAAGGCGTTTTGATAGGTGATCTGATAAAACTATAGTTCTCTTGAAATAACTTTAGTTATTGTTATGTCATTTTTTAAATCAAAGTAGTTATGACATAAATTATATAGTTTAGCTCATAACCCCTTTAATAGAAAAAACATTTATCACTATATCTAATCAGCTATATTTTATTCCTGATGAGTTGAAAAACTCAATAAGAGAGTTTTCAAGTATCTAGAAAAGAGTATTTTTTTGTTTTTGTTATGCCGGAGCCATTAATTGCTTTTAAAAACTGTTTTTAGGAAAATAAAACGCTTAAAGTAAAACTTGGCTTGCGCTTTTTTTTGTTTTTTAATTTTGCATTTTCTCTAGATTTAAGCATTTCATTTTTGTTAAACTTGTGATAGATTGTTTATTGTTAATAATACATACTCCTAATAAAATAGAGATATGAGTTAAAGAAAAAGAGAAATGAGGCTAATAAGACATTTTTGTCCTGAGGGCAAAAAATGGTAAAAAATTAAAATACAAAATGCATGACACAATGACGCCTGGCCCAGTAATAAGAGTAAGAGGTGGCAATATTTAACAACTGAATAATAATAATAATAATAATAATAACAAACAAAAAGGTCTTTAATGCCAAAAGAGAGGATGATAAAAGTATACTCCCAATATTGCAAAAATATATATTTATTCCTAGCTGAACAATATTATCATTATCTATTAGAAATTATATCAATATTTAAAAAATAACTACATTTAAAAAGTATCATTTGTTAAAAATAAACTTTTTAACTAACATACAATAATATAAAAACTTCAGATTTTTGTTTATAAAAGAAAAATTGATTGCTAACTTTATTTCTTAGTGAGTTTTCTTTCAGTAATTGATCAATCTTATAAATTCGACCATCCATCATATCAGATGGTGCAATAATATGACAACCTAAAAATAAAATAAAACTTGTGATTTTAAAAATTTTCTGATTTTTAATATAAATTTGTTTTATGAGATTTAAAATAGTGAATCATTCTATACAAGATTTACTGATTCAAATAATTAGTTTTTTTTTATTACCTGCTGTAGCGTAAATAAGTGATGCTAGGGCAATAGCATTAACACTTGCTTTATTGTCAATAGCTGCTTTATTATCTAGAATACCTATTTAAAAAAAAAAAAAAAAAAATCAACTATAAACTTATTTTTAAAAGTTCATTTAAAATATGAACCAAAATTTGTCTTAACACATGGTTTTTTATACCATAAAAAATAGCTAAAAAAATATAACAAAAATGCCTTTGAATTAAAAGTTACCTTACCACAATGACCATGATCTGTATAAGCACAAAGACATACATCACACGCAATAAGTAAACCATGAAAAGTTTCTTTAAGCAATTTAATAACATTTATAACAGGGTTATAGCCTTCAATATAAATAGCATCTCCTTTTTCATTCTTTAAAGTACAAAACAATTTATGAAAAAACTATAAAATATTTGAATATTTTGAGTATTTTACTTTATTCTTTACAAATTTTGTAAAATATTACAAAACAATAACTAACCAGCAACAAACACTGCAATTAAAGTTTAAAAAATGATAAAGTCATTGGTGAGCTTTGCTGAGTTTAAATAACTTATATGTTAGCAATTATTTAAACAACTTATAATATGTTAGCAATCATGTAAAGAGTTATTTTATTATATTTTTACTTATGATATTAGGGATTTTACGAAATCATAACACAGATGGCAACTGCAACTTCTAAGCACAAAATATTTATAATGCACATGTGTGAACTCAGGGTAAACCCCTATTTACATTTTAAAGTTTTAGGCCAGTCGTGAAAATCCAAGTTTTGGCATTGTGTTGAAAACAGGCACTTTTTCACACAATCCATATGCAATGCTTTGATGAATTTTACTGTTTTTATTCATAAAAACTTATAAATAAAAATAAATTATAAAAAACCTTTCATAAATAATTTACCAAATGTTCTTCTAAAAGCCTAATTATTTAGAAGCTCTCCTAAATTGAACATGGCAAGCCAAGCGAGCTGCTCCTCTACATAGCTTCTTACGAGAGCTTTTGGCTTTATATGTGTATGTATGTATGTATATATATATATATATATATATATATATATATATATATATATATATATATATATATATATATATATATATATATATAGACAGACACACGCACATATATATATGTATATTAGGGTGGTTCATAAAACAGCATTTCTTGAAAACGTCTGATAGGACCCCCCTAAATGTGTTCTATGTAATAAATTAATACTAAATTGAAAAAAATTTTAAATAAAAAATTTTTTTTGGGGTCGCTCGAGACCCTTAAACATCAGACAGGTTCCTTAATATTTTGAAAAAAAAAGTTCTTTAAAGGATATCTTATTGGGTCTCAAAAGAAGTGAAAACCTGTAAGTATTTTAAAAATAATAATAAAAATTTTTGAAAACACAAATTAAAAACATTCATTTAAAAAAACTATAAAAATACGTACTTTTTTATTTATTGTTAAAAAATGATAGTTTTTAAGCCATAAAATTTGAACTAGTAATCATTATATAAAATGGTTATTGCTTTTGGATATTTACAAAATTTCACTTTTTTTGAGACCCAACATGATATGCTTTTAAAGAATTTTTTTTTTTTAAATATTAGGAATAATTTTTTGTAGTACTTTATAAAAGTAATAACAACATTGTTTTATTACTTTTATAATGCAGTTTAAAGTTACTAGAGCGTTATTACTTTTGTAGTCATAAGTTAATTATTTATTTTTTTAATAACTTTTTTGCTAACAAATTTAAGTTGATTTGCCCCTTTAAAACAAAGAACACAGTTTTGCATAAACTAAAATTTTAAAGACCAGATATTTTTCCGGATTTTTCATTTCGCGATCGCTTAATTCAACCCTTGATGTGTGTGTGTATATATATATATATATATATATATATATATATATATATATATATATATATATATATATATATATATATATATATATATATATATATATATATATATATAGTGGGGTGAAAAAAGCCACAGGGTTATTCCATATCAAATCACCTAGTTTTTTGAAAGTTCCCCAGGGTACCATCTCAGATTTGCTTTAAACTTTGACCACACACAGATCTTATGAAAAAAATACAATCCAGAAAATTTCAGCTTGATTGACCGATTTGTTCAAAAGTTATGATTGAATTAAAAATGACCAAAATCTGAAAAATTTGTGTATCGGGAGCTTACAGCAGCTTTTATCGATTTTTGACAAACCATAACTTTTTAAATACCTTGGTGTACTTAAGGTCACCACTTGTTAGAATAATCAAAATTATGCATTAAAAACTAATTTAGCACATGCAGCAGCGTATTGAAAAATAACTTTTTTTTTAAATTATGATAAATTACATCAACTTTGCTGGCATAGAAAGTAGCGTAAACAGTTGAAATAAATTATGAAACTTTTCAAATGTTGAGGTTCTATATATAGACAATCACCAGAAAAAATGTAAAGACCTAAACTCTATCTTGCGACATGATTGTAGCCTTTTGAGAGTGATGATATTTTTAAAAGGAGAACAAAAAAATACTGCTTACCAGATACAAAATTTATCCTTCAAATTTTATACAAACTATACTGTAAAAAAGTGCATTCAAAGAGTAAGATAATCAGTTAAAAGAAAAAGTATGTATACATGAAACTAATTAGCTTATCTCTAATTTAAATAACTCATAATACTGTCATAGTCAATACTAGCAAGAATATAGTCATGAGCACTTTTACTTTTAATCAATGGAACACTTATTTGACACATTATCTTGTCAAATGAGACCCAACACTGACTTGATCGTGCATTGTTTGTCCATTTTATGTTAAATTTGTTTCTTTGCATAAACTTCACATTAACGTTTTGATTTTCATTACAAATATTAACCACAAGCCCTATGTACCATTCTTCATCGTTAAAGCATGCAATATATTTACCAGGTTGAAAATTTGAAGGATTTTTTTTTAATCAAACTAACATCATTTAATGCATGAGTATCATAGACAGTATCACTAGAGATTCTTGGTAAAAACAATTTCTCTCCACCTGGTACAAAACAGTGATAGCTTCTTGTTCCCTGAACTGTGCGCATCCCTTCATATCGTTTCTAAAGGTTAAAAGTTGTTTCATGGTTATTGATATCATCACTTGAAAGATAAAATATGTTAACACCTTTGATGTTTTTTTGGGCCCATGTAAACAGATCTTGTGGTGTGAGAATCTGATTTGTAATTGCTGCTCGTAGACTAGCTTTTGCTGCTTCTCTTTTTATAGTACCTCCTATTCCATCAAATGGACTTTTGCCATGTGGCATAGCAAAGAAGTGATGCTCAGCATTTATTTGGTGATCTACAATGTGATAAATTAAGTTTATTAGACATATGTAGTTTTTATACTGTGACACAGCACCATCACTGAAGTATTTAACTTTGTTCACTGTGGGTAGTTTGATTTTGACCATAGGGAGCAACTTTGTGAGAAAACAATGGACTGCTGATTGGTCATAACAAAGATGGTCAGAAATTAAACAATAGCATTCACATTTAAGGTGATCTTTTTCATCTTTGTAATAAACAGCAAATGGGTGTATAGTAGCTTGATCGGCTTGCCAGTAAAACCCTTGTATAGCATCTTGTATAAGAAAACTATAGTTTTCTGCAAAATCCATCTTAAACTCAAGATAAAGGTCTTTTTTTCCTGGATATTGTCTTGTGAACTCTTCAGATTCATAATTTCAATGAATTTTTATTTAACAATATCTTCCAAAGGTTGCCCTATTTTAGCCTCAGGTTTAGCAAGTATTTCTTTTTCATTTTTCAACTTTGGAGCTTTTATAACAAGATGTTCTGGGACTGAAAATGTTTTGCAAGTTTTTTCAATTTGCGAACTATCAGGAGTTAGTGTTAGTAGTTGAACTTTTTCTTCCTTCAAACTTATTTTCATTGTATTTTTTATTGCATCTATCAGTTTGTCTAAATCATTACAGTTATTACATTTTTGCTTTTTCTCAGAGTTTCTTTTGGGTCCAATGCTGATGCTACTAGTTTTGTCATACTTGTTTCCAGTTTTTTAACTTTTTGCTTTCCATATTCTAATCTGTCACGTTTAATTACATTTTTTAGAGGAGATATTTCCAGTAAAGAAGCACTCATTTAAAACTGTCTTATTTAGGTCTGAAGAACTAAACTCCTCATCATCAACATCTTTGTCTTCATCTTCTTGACTAAATTTTCCTGTAATTTGTTCAAGTTTGAATTCATTCAAACAGTTAGTGCAAAGTTTTTGACCAGGTTTGATCTTAAGTTGGCTGTTAAAATATCGACTTTACACAATCCCTTAATAATTTTTTTCTTGTGGACTTTAAACGGATCACAGCAGTATTTTCGAAGTGCTTCATATCTAGAAATATAGGCTTTTTCATGGTGAAAACATATCTCCTCATTTAGTTCAAAAGTTTGTGCAATTCTTTGAATTAAAACTTCAACATCTGCGTTCTCAATATCTTTTAGTTTTATTCTTCCAATCATTCTACAATAATACGTTTTGTCGCAATCTTCATTTAAAACTTTCCCCACACAACATTTCTCTGTCATTTTTTACTATTTTTTTATTTTTATTACTAATTAAAAGTTTAAAAAAGGCATAAACATATTAAATCTCAAAGAAACTAACAAATATCAGACACTGATTATGACACTGATTATGTCATTATTATTAGTACAAATTAAGACATTATGTCATTAAAAAAAAACTGAATATATTCATTCACAGATAAATAAAAAATATACTACTGTCATCTCTATGACTAATTATTAGATTATGAAATAAGGCTAGCTTATAGTCTAATAACATTCTCCTTTTGAAAATATCATCACTCTCAAAAAGCTACAATCATGTCATAAGATAGAGTATAGGTCTTTAAATTTTTTTTGGTGATTGTCTATATATAGAACCTCAACATTAAAAAGTTTCATAATTTATTTCAACTGTTTATGCTATTTTCTATGCCAGCAAAGTCAATTTAATTTATCATAATTTTTTAAAAAAGTGATTTTTCAATACACTGCTGCATGTGCTAAATTAATTTTTAATGCATAATTTTGATTATTCTAACAAGTGGTGACCTTAAGTACACAAAGGTAACAAAAAAATCCACTTTCTGTAAGTAAGTATTAAACTGTAACACGTTAAAGTTCGTAAAAATATTTATAATGTTGCAATATTTAGCAACTTTAAGGTACAATAACTCAAAAACTGTAAAAAATCAGTCAAAAACAACTACAATAATGGATTCTTTGGGTGAAAAACTATTACCCTACAAAATTTCAGATGATCACCATCTTTATTTAAAAAGTTAT